>NC_141873.1:590525360-590828390 GCF_056163025.1 Triticum urartu | reverse complement strand
TTTATTGCTAACCGGTAGCCATAGTAGTAGAAGTAATAAGTTGGCGAGACAACTTCATGGAGACACAATGATGGAGATCATGATGGAGATCATGGTGTCATGCCGGTGACGATGATGATCATGGAGCCCCGAAGATGGAGATCAAAAGGAGCAATATGATATTGGCCATATCATGTCACTATTTGATTGCATGTGATGTTTATCATGTTTTTGCATATTATTTGCTTAGAACGACGGTAGTAAATAAGATGATCCCTCATTAAAATTTCAAGAAAGTGTTCTCCCTAACTGTGCACCATTGTGAAAGTTCGTCGTTTCGAAGCACCACGTGATGATCGGGTGTGATAGATTCTTACGTTCGAATACAACGGGTGTTGACGAGCCTAGCATGTACAGACATGGCCTCGGAACACATGCGGAACACTTAGGTTAACTTGACGAGCCTAGCATGTACAGACATGGCCTCGGAACACAAGAGACCGAAAGGTCGAGCATGAGTCGTATGGTAGATGCGATCAACATGAAGATGTTCACCGATGATGACTAGTCCGTCTCACGTGATGATCGGACACGGCCTAGTTGACTCGGATCATGTAATCACTTAGATGACTAGAGGGATGTCTATCTGAGTGGGAGTTCATAAGATGAACTTAATTATCCTGAACATAGTCAAAAGGTCTTCACAAATTATGTCGTAGCTCGCGCTTCAGTTCTACTGTTTAGTTATGTTCCTAGAGAAAATTTAGTTGAAAGTTGATAGTAGCAATTATGCGGACTAGGTCCGTAAACTGAGGATTGTCCTCATTGCTTCATAGAAGGCTTATGTCCTTAATGCACCGCTCAGTGTGCTAAACCTCGAACGTTGTCTGTGGATGTTGCGAACATCTGACATACACATTTTGATAACTACGTGATAGTTCAGTTAAACGGTTTAGAGTTGAGGCACCGAAGACGTTTTGAAACGTCGCGAAACATATGAGATGTTTCAAGGGCTGAAATTGGGATTTCAGGCTCGTGCCCACGTCAAGAGGTATAAGACCTCCGACGATTTTCTTAGCCTACAAACTAAGGGAGAAAAGCTCAATTGTTGAGCTTGTGCTCAGATTGTCTGAGTACAACAATCATTTGAATTGAGTGGGAGTTGATCTTCCAGATGAGATAGTGATGTTTCTCCGAAGTCATTACCACCAAGCTGCTAGAGCTTCAGGATGAACTATAACATATCGAGGACATATATGATGATCTTTGAGATATTCGTGATGTTTGACACCACAAAAGTATAAATCAAGAAGGAGCATCAATTGTTGATGGTTGGTGAAACCACTAGTTTCAAGAAGGGCAAGGGCAAGAAGGGATACTTCATGAAACGGCAATTCAACTGCTGCTCTAGTGAAGAAACCCAAGGTTGAACCCAAACCCGAGACTAAGTGCTTCTGTAATAAGGGGAACAGCCATTGGAGCAGAATTACCCTAGATACTTGGTAGATTAGAAGGCTGGCAAGGTCGATAGAAATATATTGGATATACATTGTGTTGATGTGTACTTTACTAGTACTCCTAGTAGCACCAGGGTATTAGATACCGGTTCAGTTGCTAAGTGTTAGTAACTCGAAACAAAAGGTCACGGAATAAACGGAGACTAGCTAAAGGTGAGCTGACGATATGTGTTGGAAGTGTTTCCAATGTTGATATGATCAAGCATCGCACGCTCCCTCTACCATCGAGATTGGTGTTAAACCTAAATAATTGTTATTTGGTGTTTGCGTTGAGCATAGACATGATTGGATTATGACTATCGCAATACGGTTATTCATTTAAAGAGAATAATAGTTACTCTGTTTATTTGAATAATACCTTCAATGGTCTTGCACCTAAAATGAATGGTTTATTGAATCTCGATCGTAGTGATACACATGTTCATGCCAAAAGATATAAGATAGTAATGATAGTACCACCTACTTGTGGCACTGCCATGTAAGTCATATCGGTATAAAACACATGAAGAAGCTCCATGTTGATGGATCTTTGGGCTCACTCGTTTTTGAAAAATTTGAGACATGCGAACCATGTCTATTGGTGTATATGCATGAAGAAACTCCATGCAAATGGACCGTTTGGACTCACTTGATTTTGAATCACTTGAGACATGCAAATCATACCACATGGGCAAGATGACTGAAAGCCTCGTTTTCAGTAAAATGGAACTAGAAAGCAACTTGTTGGAAGTAATACATTTTGATGTGTGCAGTCCAATGAGTGCTGAGGCGTGTAGTGGATATCGTTATGTTCTTACTTCACAGATGATTTGAGTAGATGTTGAGTACATTTACTTGATGAATCACGAGTCTGAATTATTGAAAGGTTCAAGTAATTTCAGGGTGAAGTTGAAAGATCGTCGTGACAAGAGGATAAAATATCTATGATATGATCATAGAGATGAATATCTGAATTACGAGTTTGGCACAGAATTAAGACATTGTGGAAATTGTTTCACAACTAATACAGCCTGGAACACCATAGTGTGATGGTGTGTCCGAACATCATAACTGCACCCTATTGGATATGATGCATACCATGATGTCTCTTATCGAATTACCATGATAGTTTATGGGTTAGGCATTAGAGACAACCACATTCACTTTAAATAGGGCACCACGTAATTCCGATGAGATGACACCGTATGAACTATGGTTTAGAGAAACCTAAGCTATCATTTCTTAAAAGTTTGGGGCTGCGACGCTTATGTGAAAAAGTTTCAGGCTGATAAGCTCGAACCCAAAGCGGATAAATGCATCTTCATAGGACACCCAAAACAGTTGGGTATACCTCCTGTCTCAGATCCAAAAGCAATAAGGGATTGTTTCTAGAATCGGGTCCTTTCTCGAGGAAAAGTTTCTCTCGAAAGAATTGAGTGGGAGGATGGTGGAGACTTGATGAGGTTATTGAACCGTCTCTTCAACTAGTGTGTGGCAGGGCACAGGGAGTTGTTCCTGTGGCAACTACACCAATTGAAGTGGAAGCTTATGATAGTGATCATGAAACTTCAGATCAAGTCACTACCAAACCTCATGAGATGACAAGGATGCGTACTACTTCAGAGTGGTACGTAATCCTGTCTTGGAAGTCATGTTGCTAGGCAACAATGAACCTATGAGCTATGGAGAAGCGATGGTGGGCCTAGATTCCAAAATGGCTCGAGGCCATATAATCCGAGAGAGGATCCATATATGAAAACAAAGTGTGGACTTTGGAAGAACTACTTGATGGTCGTAAGGCTGTTAGGTACATATGGATTTTAAAAGGAAGACGGACAATGATGGTAAGTATCACCATTAAGAAAGCTCGACTTGTCATTAAGATGTTTTCCGACAAGTTCAAGGAGTTGACTACGATGAGACTTTCTCACTCGTAGCGATGCTAAGAGTCTGTTGGAATTATATTAGCGATTACTGCATTATTTATGAAATCTTGCAGATAGGATGTCAAAACATTGTTTCCTCGACTATTTTCTTGAGGAAAGGTTGTATGTGATACAACCGGAAGGTTTTGTCAATCCTGAAAGATGCTAATAAGTATGCAAAGCTCCAGCAATCCTTCTAAGGACTGGAGTAAGCATCTCGGAGTTGGAATGTATGCTTTGATGAGATGATCAAAGATTTTGGGTGTATGCAAAGTTTATGAGAAACTTGTATTTCCAAAGAAGTGAGTGGGAGCACTATAGAATTTCTGATGAATATATGTTGTTGACATATTGTTGATCAGAAATGACGTAGAATTTCTGGAAAGCATATAGGGTTATTTGGAAAGTGATTTTCAATGGAAAGCCTGGATTAAGCTACTTGAACATTGAGCATCAAGATCTATAAGGATAGATCAAAACGCTTAATGGTACTTTCAAGTGAGCACATACCTTGACATGATCTTGAAGGTGTTCAAGATGGATCAGTCAAAGAAGGAGTTCTTGCCTGAGTTGTAAGGTATGAAGTTAAGACTTAAAGCACGACCACGGCAGAAGAAAGAGGAAGGACGAAGTTCGTCCCCTATGCTTTTGTCATAGGCTCTATACGGTGTGCCATGCTGAGTACCGCACCTGATGTGTGCCTTGCCACATATCTGGCAAGAGGGTACAAAGGTAATCTAGGAGTAGATCACCAGATAGCGGTCTAAATTATCCTTAGAGGAATAAGGATATGTTTCTCGGTTATGGAGGTGATAAAGAGTTCGACGTAAAGAGTTACGTCGATGCAAGCTTAACACATATCCGGATAGCTCTGAGTAGAGATACCGGATACGTATAATGGAGCAATAATTTAGAATAGCTCCAAGTAGAACAGTTATTTGAAATGGCTCCAAATGTAGCGTAGTATTTGCATCTACAAGATGACATAGAAATTTGCAAAGTACATACGGATCTGAATGTTGCAGACCCGTTGACTGAAACCTCTCTCACAAGCATAACATGATCAAACCCAGAACTCTTTGGGTGTTAGTCACATGGGGATGTGACCTTGAGTGTTAATCACATATCGATGTGAACTGGATTATTGACTCTAGTGCAAGCGGGAGACTGTTGGAAATATGCCCTAGAGGCAATAATAAATTGGTTATTATTATATTTCCTTGTTCATGATAATCGTTTATTATCCATGCTAGAATTGTATTGATAGGAAACTCAGATACATGTGTGGATACATAGACAACACCATGTCCCTAGTAAGCCTCTAGTTGACTAGCTCGTTAATCAATAGATGGTCATGGTTTCCTGACCATGGACATTGGATGTCGTTGATAACGGGATCACATCATTAGGAGAATGATGTGATGGACAAGACCCAATCCTAAGCCTAGCACAAGATCATGTAGTTCGTATGCTAAAGCTTTTCTAATGTCAAGTATCATTTCCTTAGACCATGAGATTGTGCAACTCCCGGATACCGTAGGAGTGCTTTGGGTGTGCCAAACGTCACAACGTAAGTGGGTGGCTATAAAGGTACACTACAGGTATCTCCGAAAGTGTCTGTTGGGTTGGCACGAATCAAGACTGGGATTTGTCACTCCGTGTAAACGGAGAGGTATCTCTGGGCCCACTCGGTAGGACATCATCATAATGTGCACAATGTGACCAAGGAGTTGATCACGGGATGATGTGTTAGGGAATGAGTAAAGAGACTTGCCGGTAACGAGACTGAACAAGGTATCGGGATACCGACGATCGAATCTCGGGCAAGTATCGTATCGCTAGACAAAGGGAATTGTATACGGGATTGATTAAGTCCTTGACATCGTGGTTCATCCGATGATATCATCGTGGAGCATGTGGGAGCCAACATGGGTATCCAGATCCCGCTGTTGGTTATTGACCGGAGAGTCATCTCGGTCATGTCTGCATGTCTCCCAAACCCGTAGGGTCTACACACTTAAGGTTCGATGACGCTAGGGTTATAGGGAATATATATACGTGGTTACCGAATGTTTTTCAGAGTCCCGGATGAGATCCCGGACATCACGAGGAGTTCCGGAATGGTCCGGAGGTAAAGATTTATATATGGGAAGTCCTGTTTTGGTCACCGGAAAAGTTTCGGGTTTTATCGGTAACGTACCGGGACCACCGGGAGGGTCCCGGGGGTCCACCAAGTGGGGCCACAAGCCCCGGAGGGCTGCATGGGCCAAGTGTGGGAGGGGACCAGCCCCAGGTGGGCTGGTGCGCCCCCCACCAAAGCCCAAGGCGCAAGGAAGAGGGGAAGGGGGCAAACCCTAGGGCAGATGGGCCCTAAGGCCCACCCTGGTGCGCCTCCCCCTCTCCCCTCCCCTTGGCCGCCCCTAGATGGGATCTAGGGGGCTGCCTCCACCCCTAGGGAGGGAACCCTAGGTGGGGGCGCAGCCCCTCGCCTCCCCCTATATATAGTTGAGGTTTGGGCTGCCCGATACACATGAGTTCCTCTCCCTGTTGGTGCAGCCCTACCCCTCTCCCTCCTCGTCTCTTGCGGTGCTTGGCGAAGCCCTGCTGGAGTTCCATGCTCCTCTACCACCACCACGCCGTTGTGCTTCTGCTGGATGGAGTCTTCCTCAACCTCTCCCTCTTTCCTTGCTGGATCAAGGCATGAGAGACGTCACCGGGCTGTACATGTGTTGAACGCGGAGGTGCCGTCCGTTCGGCGCTAGGATCTCCGGTGATTTGGATCACAACGAGTACGACTCCATCAACCCCGTTCACTTGAACGCTTCCGCTTAGCGATCTACAAGGGTATGTAGATGCACTCTCCTTCCCCTCGTTGCTGGTTTCTCCATAGATAGATCTTGGTGACACGTAGGAAAATTTTGAATTTCTGCTACGTTCCCCATCAGTGGCATCATGAGCTAGGTCTATTGCGTAGTTACTATGCACGAGTAGAACACAAAGTTGTTGTGGTCGTTGATTTTGTTCAATATGCTTACTGTTACTAGTCCAATCTTGTTTCGACGGTATTGTGGGATGAAGCGGCCCGGACCGACCTTACACGTACTCTTACGTGAGACAGGTTCCACCGACTGACATGCACTAGTTGCATAAGGTGGCTAGCGGGTGCCAGTCTCTCCCACTTTAGTCGGAACGGATTCGATGAAAAGGGTCCTTATGAAGGGTAAATAGCAATTGGCATATCACGTTGTGGTTTTGCGTAGGTAAGAAACGTTCTTGCTAGAAACCCATAGCATCCACGTAAAACATGCAAACAACAATTAGAGGACGTCTAACTTGTTTTTGCAGGGTATGCTATGTGATGTGATATGGCCAAGAAGAATGTGATGAATGATATGTGATGTATAAGATTGATCATGTTCTTGTAAAAGGAATCACGACTTGCATGTCGATGAGTATGACAACCGGCAGGAGCCATAGGAGTTGTCTTTATTTATTGTATGACCTGCGTGTCATTGAACAACGCCATGTAATTACTTTACTTTATTGCTAACCGGTAGCCATAGTAGTAGAAGTAATAAGTTGGCGAGAAAACTTCATGGAGACACAATGATGGAGATCATGATGGAGATCATGGTGTCATGCCGGTGACGATGATGATCATGGAGCCCCGAAGATGGAGATCAAAAGGAGCAATATGATATTGGCCATATCATGTCACTATTTGATTGCATGTGATGTTTATCATGTTTTTGCATCTTATTTGCTTAGAACGTAGTAAATAAGATGATCCCTCATTAAAATTTCAAGAAAGTGTTCTCCCTAACTGTGCACCGTTGTGAAAGTTCTACGTTTCGAAGCACCACGTGATGATTGGGTGTGATAGATTCTTACGTTCGAATACAACGGGTGTTGACGAGCCTAGCATGTACAGACATGGCCTCGGAACACATGCGAAACACTTAGGTTAACTTGACGAGCCTAGCATGTACAGACATGGCCTCGGAACACAAGAGACCGAAAGGTCGAGCATGAGTCGTATGGTAGATGCGATCAACATGAAGATGTTCACCGATGATGACTAGTCCGTCTCACGTGATGATTGGACACGGCCTAGTTGACTCGGATCATGTAATCACTTAGATGACTAGCGGGATGTCTATCTGAGTGGGAGTTCATAAGATGAACTTAATTATCCTGAACATAGTCAAAAGGTCTTCGCAAATTATGTCATAGCTCGCGCTTCAGTTCTACTGTTTAGTTATGTTCCTAGAGAAAATTTAGTTGAAAGTTGATAGTAGCAATTATGCGGACTAGGTCCGTAAACTGAGGATTGTCCTCATTGCTTCATAGAAGGCTTATGTCCTTAATTCACCGCTCAGTGTGCTGAACCTCGAACGTTGTCTGTGGATGTTGCGAACATCTGACATACACATTTTGATAACTACGTGATAGTTCAGTTAAACGGTTTAGAGTTGAGGCACCGAAGACGTTTTGAAACGTCGCGAAACATATGAGATGTTTCGAGGGATGAAATTGGGATTTCAGGCTCATGCCCACGTCAAGAGGTATATGACCTCCGACGATTTTCTTAGCCTACAAACTAAGGGAGAAAAGCTCAATTGTTGAGCTTGTGCTCAGATTGTCTGAGTACAACAATCATTTGAATCGAGTGGGAGTTGATCTTCCAGATGAGATAGTGATGTTTCTCTGAAGTCATTACCACCAAGCTGCTAGAGCTTCGTGATGAACTATAACATATCGAGGACATATATGATGATCTTTGAGATATTCGCGATGTTTGACACCACAAAAGTAGAAATCAAGAAGGAGCATCAATTGTTGATGGTTGGTGAAACCACTAGTTTCAAGAAGGGCAAGGGCAAGAAGGGATACTTCATGAAACGGCAATTCAGCTGCTGCTCTAGTGAAGAAACCCAAGGTTGAACCCAAACCCGAGACTAAGTGCTTCTGTAATAAGGGGAACAGCCACTGGAGCAGAATTACCCTAGATACTTGGTACATTAGAAGGCTGGCAAGGTCGATAGAAGTATATTGGATATACATTGTGTTGATGTGTACTTTACTAGTACTCCTAGTAGCACCAGGGTATTAGATACCGGTTCGGTTGCTAAGTGTTAGTAACTCGAAACAAAAGGTTACGGAATAAACAGAGACTAGCTAAAGGTGAGCTGACGATATGTGTTGGAAGTGTTTCCAATGTTGATATGATCAAGCATCGCACGCTCCCTCTACCATCGAGATTGGTGTTAAACCTAAATAATTGTTATTTGGTGTTTGCGTTGAGCATAGACATGATTGGATTATGACTATCGCAATATGGTTATTCATTTAAAGAGAATAATAGTTACTCTGTTTATTTGAATAATACCTTCAATGGTCTTGCACCTAAAATGAATGGTTTATTGAATCTCGATCGTAGTGATGCACATGTTCATGCCAAAAGATATAAGATAGTAATGATAGTACCACCTACTTGTGGCACTGCCACGTAAGTCATATCGGTATAAAATGCATGAAGAAGCTCCATGTTGATGGATCTTTGGGCTCACTCGTTTTTGAAAAATTTGAGACATGCGAACCATGTCTATTGGTGTATATGCATGAAGAAACTCCATGCAAATGGACCGTTTGGACTCACTTGATTTTGAATCACTTGAGACATGCAAATCATACCACATGGGCAAGATGACTGAAAGCCTCGTTTTCAGTAAAATGGAACTAGAAAGCAACTTGTTGGAAGTAATACATTTTGATGTGTGCAGTCCAATGAGTGCTGAGGCGTGTAGTGGATATCGTTATGTTCTTACTTCACATATGATTTGAGTAGATGTTGAGTACATTTACTTGATGAATCACGAGTCTGAATTATTGAAAGGTTCAAGTAATTTCAGGGTGAAGTTGAAAGATCGTCGTGACAAGAGGATAAAATATCTATGATATGATCATAGAGATGAATATCTGAACTACGAGTTTGGCACAGAATTAAGACATTGTGGAAATTGTTTCACAACTAATACAGCCTGGAACACCATAGTGTGATGGTGTGTCCGAACATCATAACTGCACCCTATTGGATATGATGCATACCATGATGTCTCTTATCGAATTACCACGATAGTTTATGGGTTAGGCATTAGAGACAACCACATTCACTTTAAATAGGGCACCACGTAATTCTGATGAGATGACACCGTATGAACTATGGTTTAGAGAAACCTAAGCTGTCATTTCTTAAAAGTTTGGGGCTGCGACGCTTATGTGAAAAAGTTTCAGGCTGATAAGCTCGAACCCAAAGCGGATAAATGCATCTTCATAGGACACCCAAAACAGTTGGGTATACCTCCTGTCTCAGATCCGAAAGCAATAAGGGATTGTTTCTAGAATCGGGTCCTTTCTCGAGGAAAAGTTTCTCTCGAAAGAATTGAGTGGGAGGATGGTGGAGACTTGATGAGGTTATTGAACCGTCTCTTCAACTAGTGTGTGGCAGGGCACAGGGAGTTGTTCCTGTGGCAACTACACCAATTGAAGTGGAAGCTTATGATAGTGATCATGAAACTTCAGATCAAGTCACTACCAAACCTCGTGAGATGACAAGGATGCGTACTACTTCAGAGTGGTACGTAATCCTGTCTTGGAAGTCATGTTGCTAGACAACAATGAACCTACGAGCTATGGAGAAGCGATGGTGGGCCTGGATTCCAAAATGGCTCGAGGCCATATAATCCAAGAGAGGATCCATATATGAAAACAAAGTGTAGACTTTGGAAGAACTACTTGATGGTCGTAAGGCTGTTAGGTACATATGGATTTTAAAAGGAAGACGGACAATGATGGTAAGTATCACCATTAAGAAAGCTCGACTTGTCGTTAAGATGTTTTCCGACAAGTTCAAGGAGTTGACTACGATGAGACTTTCTCACTCGTAGCGATGCTAAGAGTCTGTTGGAATTATATTAGCGATTATTGCATTATTTATGAAATCTTGCAGATAGGATGTCAAAACATTGTTTCCTCGACTATTTTCTTGAGGAAAGGTTGTATGTGATACAACCGGAAGGTTTTGTCAATCCTGAAAGATGCTAATAAGTATGCAAAGCTCCAGCAATCCTTCTAAGGACTGGAGTAAGCATCTCGGAGTTGGAATGTATGCTTTGATGAGATGATCAAAGATTTTGGGTGTATGCAAAGTTTATGAGAAACTTGTATTTCCAAAGAAGTGAGTGGGAGCACTATAGAATTTCTGATGAATATATGTTGTTGACATATTGTTGATCAGAAATGACGTAGAATTTCTGGAAAGCATATAGGGTTATTTGGAAAGTGATTTTCAATGGAAAGCCTGGATTAAGCTACTTGAACATTGAGCATCAAGATCTATAAGGATAGATCAAAACGCTTAATGGTACTTTCAAATGAGCACATACCTTGACATGATCTTGAAGGTGTTCAAGGTGGATCAGTCAAAGAAGGAGTTCTTGCCTGAGTTGTAAGGTATGAAGTTAAGACTTAAAGCATGACCACGTCAGAAGAAAGAGGAAGGACGAAGGTCGTCCCCTATGCTTTTGTCATAGGCTCTATACGGTGTGCCATGCTGAGTACCGCACCTGATGTGTGCCTTGCCACATATCTGGCAAGAGGGTACAAAGGTAATCTAGGAGTAGATCACCAGATAGCGGTCTAAATTATCCTTAGAGGAATAAGGATATGTTTCTCGGTTATGGAGGTGATAAAGAGTTCGACGTAAAGAGTTACGTCGATGCAAGCTTAACACATATCCGGATAGCTCTGAGTAGAGATACCAGATACGTATAATGGAGCAACAATTTAGAATAGCTCCAAGTAGAACAGTTATTTGAAATGGCTCCAAATGTAGCGTAGTAGTTGCGTCTACAAGATGACATAGAAATTTGCAAAGTACATACGGATCTGAATGTTGCAGACCCGTTGACTGAAACCTCTCTCACAAGCATAACATGATCAAACCCAGAACTCTTTGGGTGTTAGTCACATGGGGATGTGACCTTGAGTGTTAATCACATATCGATGTGAACTGGATTATTGACTCTAGTGCAAGTGGGAGACTGTTGGAAATATGCCCTAGAGGCAATAATAAATTGGTTATTATTATATTTCCTTGTTCATGATAATCGTTTATTATCCATGCTAGAATTGTATTGATAGGAAACTCAGATACATGTGTGGATACATAGACAACACCATGTCCCTAGTAAGCCTCTAGTTGACTAGCTCGTTAATCAATAGATGGTCACGGTTTCCTGACCATGGACATTGGATGTCGTTTATAACGGGATCACATCATTAGGAGAATGATGTGATGGACAAGACCCAATCCTAAGCCTAGCACAAGATCATGTAGTTCGTATGCTAAAGCTTTTCTAATGTCAAGTATCATTTCCTTAGACCATGAGATTGTGCAACTCCCGGATACCGTAGGAGTGCTTTGGGTGTGCCAAACGTCACAACGTAAGTGGGTGGCTATAAAGGTACACTGCAGGTATCTCCGAAAGTGTCTGTTGGGTTGGCACGAAACAAGACTGGGATTTGTCACTCCGTGTAAACGGAGAGGTATCTCTGGGCCCACTCGGTAGGACATCATCATAATGTGCACAATGTGACCAAGGAGTTGATCACGGGATGATGTGTTACAGAATGAGTAAAGAGACTTGCCGGTAACAAGACTGAACAAGGTATTGGGATACCGACGATCGAATCTCGGGCAAGTATCGTATCGCTAGACAAAGGGAATTGTATACGGGATTGATTAAGTCCTTGACATCGTGGTTCATCCGATGATATCATCATGGAGCATGTGGGAGCCAACATGGGTATCCAGATCCCGCTGTTGGTTATTGACCGGAGAGTCATCTCGGTCATGTCTACATGTCTCCCAAACCCGTAGGGTCTACACACTTAAGGTTCGATGACGCTAGGGTTATAGGGAATAGATATACGTGGTTACCGAATGTTGTTCAGAGTCCCGGATGAGATCCCGGACGTCACGAGGAGTTCCGGAATGGTCCGGAGGTAAAGATTTATATATGGGAAGTCCTGTTTTGGTCACCGGAAAAGTTTCGGGTTTTATCGGTAACGTACCGAGACCACCGGGAGGGTCCCGGGGGTCCACCAAGTGGGGCCACAAGCCCCGGAGGGCTGCATGGGCCAAGTGTGGGAGGGGACCAGCCCCAGGTGGGCTGGTGCGCCCCCCACCAAAGCCCAAGGCGCAAGGAAGAGGGGAAGGGGGCAAACCCTAGGGCAGATGGGCCCTAAGGCCCACCCTGGTGCGCCTCCCCCTCTCCCCTCCCCTTGGCCGCCCCTAGATGGGATCTAGGGGGCTGCCGCCACCCCTAGGGAGGGAACCCTAGGTGGGGGAGCAGCCCCTCCCCCCTATATATAGTTGAGGTTTGGGCTGCCCAATACACATGAGTTCCTCTCCCTGTTGGTGCAGCCCTACCCCTCTCCCTCCTCGTCTCTTGCGGTGCTTGGCGAAGCCCTGCTGGAGTTCCACGCTCCTCCACCACCACCACGCCGTTGTGCTGCTGCTGGATGGAGTCTTCCTCAACCTCTCCCTCTCTCCTTGCTGGATCAAGGCATGGGAGACGTCACCGGGCTGTACGTGTGTTGAACGCGAACGTGCCGTCTGTTCGGCGCTAGGATCTCCGGTGATTTGGATCACGACGAGTACGACTCCATCAACCCCGTTCACTTGAACACTTCCGCTTAGCGATCTACAAGGGTATGTAGATGCACTCTCCTTCCCCTCGTTGCTGGTTTCTCCATAGATAGATCTTGGTGACACGTAGGAAAATTTTGAATTTCTGCTATGTTCCCCAACAGTTCTCACCAAGAACACTCTCAAGAGGGCAACCACGTGGACCATTGGTCCCGGATCGTCTGGGCCTTTTGGTCCCGGTTCCACACACGAACCGGGACCAATGCGCCTCGCCCCTGGCCCATGACCATTAGTCCTGGTTTGTGCCCAAACCGGGACTAAAGGGTTGGTCCTCGTTGCGGTCAGAGTTGGGAATGTATCTGGTGCACCGGGGCAATTGGTGCTACCGGTGCATCGATCCCCCGTTACACATTCAAAAATGTTCAAAATAATCCGTAATAAATTTAGTGCATTGGCACAACATCAATGTAAGATGTCACAAAATTTTTAATCAAAATTCGAAACTTTGCTCAAGATAAAAAAATGACAAATTTGACACTGAATAGTACATAAGACAAGCTGGGCTTCAGTTTTGGCCCATCAGCACATTGATGTCAAATTTTTCATTTTTGTATCTTGAGCAATGTTTAGAATTTTGATTCAAATTTTTGTGACAACTTACATAGATGTTGTGTCAACGCACTAATTTTTTGTTAGATTTTTTCGAACATTTTTGAGTGTGCAATGGAGTCCGGTGCACCGGTAGCACCAATTGCCCCGGTGCACCAGATACGTTCCCGGTCAGAGTTTAGTCCCACCTCGCCAACCGAAGGGCGCTCACACCGGTTTATAAGTCCGTCCCTCTCTGCCTTGTTGAGCTCCTCTCAAAGTGAAAATAGATGTCGCTATACAGGGAATTTGACCTAAATTCATAGTGAATTTCTCTGAAATTCATAGAAATTTATTATGAATTTAGGTTGAATTTTCTCTATAGGCGCATCTATGTTCATTTTTTAGTAAAGTTAATCACAAACTTGTGATTTACACAAATTTCAAAGAATTCAAATTTTAACTATTCAAATTTGAAAACTAATGGCACTAACAGAAAGTTTATAATTTTTCTAAAACTAATGGCACTAACAGAAAGTTTATAATTTTGCTGACCTAAAAGCAAAAAGAATTAAAAAATAAAGCAAAAAACGAAAGAAAATAAATAATGCAGAAATCAAAACAAAAAGACTGGAAAAAAATAAAAATAGCAACAATAAGTATTTTGTTGTAAGTAGAAACAAAATAAAATAAATAAAGCAAGAAAGAAAACAAAAAAAGTGTTTTCAAATTTGAAAACTAATGGCACTAACAGAAAGTTTATAATTTTTCTAAAACTAAAAGCAAAAAGAATTAAAAAATAAAGCAAAAAACAAAAGAAAATAAATAATGCAGAAAACAAAACAAAAAGACTGGAAAATAAAATAAAAATAGCAATAATAAGTATTTTGTTGTAAGTAGAAACAAAATAAAATAAATAAAGCAAGAAAGAAAACAAAAAAACAAAAAAAGTGTGTTCAAATTTGAAAACTAATGAAACTAACAGAAAGTTTATAATTTTTCTAAAACTAAAAGCAAAAAGAATTAAAAATAAAGCAAAAAACAAAATAAAATAAATAATGTAGAAAACAAAACAAAAACCTGGAAAAAAATAAAAATAGCAACAATAAGTAAAGAAAACAAAAAAACAAAAAAGTAGGAGACCCAGTACGACTAGAAACCCTACCATGGGCCAGGATTCAGGCCCGCAGGAGACCCAGTAGGCCCATAGGCACAGACAATGGATTTAGGGCCGTAAGCCTGCAGTAGAGAGGAGCTCGAAGTGGTTGGCTCGGCAGAGCTTATAAACCACTCCAACCCCCTCTCGGCTAGCGAGGTGGGACTAAACATCCCACCGCACTGCGCCAGTTCTAGCACACAACCTTTGGTTCTGGTTGGTGGCACCAACCGGGACTAAAGGGGGCATTGGTCCCGGTTCGTGGCACCAACCGGGACCAATGCCCCCCTTTAGTCCCGGTTGGTGCCACCGACCGGGACCAAAGGCCACCGCTTCCCGCCCTTTGGGCTGCTGAAAGGAGGCCTTTGGTCCCGGTTGGTGCCACCAACCAGGACTAAAGGGGGCATTGGTCCTGGTTTGTGACACGAACCGGGACCAATGGCTTTGCTATATAAGCAAAGACTTAGCGTTTTTTAGATTCATCTGCATCAGTTCCCTGCCCCGACGACGCCGCCAGGCTGCCCGAGCTCACCCCGACGACGCCGTTGCCGCCCTCTGCTGCCTCGTTAACGCGCACGCCGCCGGCGGCCCGCCCCGACCACGCCGCGCGCCCCTGCCCCGACCACGTCGTCATTGCCGCGCCCCAGCTGCCCCGCGCTGCCGTCGCCTCTGCCTTGCTTTGGTCAGGGCCGACACCGCCCCCCTCTTCCCCCTGTTTTTTTTGCACATATATAGATGTTTTTTTCCTGATTATATGTATATGTATGAGTATATGTATGTGTGCATATCTGTTTATATGTCCTTTTTTAGATTTTTTTTGCATTTTTATAAAAATGTATATATGTATGGGACGCGGAGTTTCTGCACCCGAGCTCAAATGAGCTCGGGTGAACAGTAAAATCGAAAGTAAATAAAAAAAAAATTCAAAAAAATCTAATTTTTTTTGGAAGAAACATTGACAAAAGTTCTAAGTGCTTGCAAAAATTCGTCATGAAATCACATTTCTAGAAGGCGTGGCAAAAAAACAAAATCAGTACTCTGAAAAAGCTACTTTCAAAAGCATTTTGAAGCACTGAATTTGTTTTTTTGCCACGCCTTACAGGAATGTGATTTCATGATGAATTTTTGCAACCACTTAGAACTTTTGTCAATGTTTCTCTCAAATTTTTTTTTTGGAATTTTTTGATTTTTTGATTTTTTTTCGATTTTACTATTCACCGAGCTCAAATGAGCTCGGGAGCAGAAAGGCACTTTCGATATGTATGTATATATTTTCTCTGTGTATATATATGTTCATGTATATATGCAAAAGATAGATTTTTAGAAAAATAGTATTTTTTCTGTTCATAGATTTTTTTGGTGATATTAATTATTATAAATATGCAAATGTTTGTATATTCATATGAACAATGAATTAGGCAAAACCTTTACTTTTTTCTAAAATTTCTATTTGAACATTATTTAAAGAAAACAAGCAATACTACTTCATGTATTTTTAAGAAGGAGGAAGAAGAAAAAGAATGAGAGGAAAAAGGAAATAAGAAGAGGAAGAAAGGAGAGGAAGAAGAGGAGAAATAAATAAGAAGAAGAAAAAAGAAGAAAAAGAAGACCTATTCCTTTCTTCTTCTCCTCTTTTTTTTTCTTTTTATTTTTCGATCTTCTCCTCTAGCTATTCCTTTCTTCTTCTCCTCTTTTTATTTCTTCCCCGATAATATTTTTTCCCATATACGTACGTCATCGTGTCGATATAAACTCCCGATAACTTCAACACGTGGGGGGGGGGTCGATATACCCCCTCCCGATAACTTCAACACGAGGGGGGGTCGATATACCCCCTCCCGATAACTTCAACCCGTGGGGGGGGGTCGATATACCCCCTCCTGGGGGGTCGATATACCCCCTCCCCGATAATATTATTTTCCAATGTACATATGTTGTCGTTGTCGATATAAACCCCTCCCGATAACTTCAACACGTGGGGAAGGGGTCGATATACCCCCTCCCCGATAACATTGTTTTCCCGTGTATGTATCTCATCGTTGTCGATATTACCCCCTCCTTGAAGCGTTCTTGAGGCCACCCCAAACCCTTGAAGCGTTGTCGAGGCCACCCCAAACCCTAGAGAAGCAGCGTCGAGGCCACTAATTAATATGATTCCTTACTGTGATTAGCTAGCTAGTTCTACGTTTGCCACTAGCTAATATATCCATCTATCATGTATGAATAATAATTGCCATGTTGTAAATATTTGTAGAAACTATGGACACCCCCCGAGACGAAGCACAAGAAGCGTTGTTGGGGGACATAATCGCACAAGGAAGTGATGCCGTCTGCTCGTTGTTTCTCAACGACACCGATGGTCTGGAAGGACATGGTGATGAAGAAGCAGGCTATGATGATGATGGCTCCGTTGACCCAATGCCGGTGCAAGAAGGAGACCGTGATGACGGCTCCGGTGACCCAATGACGGTGCAAGAAGGAGACCATGATGACAGCTCCGGTGACCGAACCGAGTCCGGCCAGGTATATATATTAGTTAAGCCTGTGCTGACTAGCTAATTGATGCATTGATTGTTTTGGTATGTACACATATTAATTAACTCTCGTCTTTCTTCTTTTTTCTAGCCCTCCAGATCGAGCACAACTTCGGTAAAGAGACGAGGCCCGAAGAAAACGTTGAGCTCGGATGAAAGGTTTGAGATCACAGCAATCGCGCGCGACGGACAACCGATTGAACCCATCCGGACAAAAGATGCATTTTCTGCTCAGTGCGGGGTTCTTGTTAGGGACAAGATCCCGATCAGCATCCACCAATGGTATAAGCCTAAGAACGAAGACCCTGAGGTGTCTTATGTCAATGATATGCGGAAAAATGATCTTTGGACTGAGCTGAAGTCAAATTTCACCCTTTCGCCAGAGGATGATCCGGAGAAGCCAGTTATAGAGCAACTAATCAAGTCTTTTGCTCTTAAGAAGATGGCAGACCTATTCAGGAGGTGGAAGAACGAGCTGAAAAGGTTTGTCGACAAAGAAGAGACACCAGAATTCAAGGGCAAATATGAGAAGATCAGAGATCACTGGCCCGCATTTGTGGCCCACAAGACATCGGAAAAGAGTAAGAAGATGTCGGCGACAAACAAGCAAAATGCTGCGAAGAAGAAGCTTCACCATCGCACGGGGTCAGCTGGCTACCTCAAAGCCCGGCCTAAGTGGGCCAAGGCTGAGAATGATCTACTTGATAAAGGGATCGAACCAGAGACAATGAACTGGCCAGACCGTTACCGTACTTGGTTCTTCGGGGCTGGCGGAACCTTGGACCCCGTATCAGGGAAGTGCTGTTGGACGGACGAGCAAATGAAAATACCCGTCAAGAGGCTTCAGCACTATATTAATGCAGCGCAGCAAGGGACGTTCTTTCCAGACAGAGAGAACGACGAGCTCACAATGGCCCTCAGGAATCCTGAGCACCCTGGACGGACACGAGGCACGTCAGGCTCCGTTCCGTGGAAGGCTGGGTTTCCGGACGCAGGCGGTTACAAATGCCAGGAGAGGAGGAAGAAAGTGCAGCAGACCGAACTGCAGGCGCTGCACGCAAGGGTACAAGCGATAGAGGAACGAGAAGCAAATCGCAGCAAACGAACTGCCGAAGCTTCCCCCGAAGCTACCCCTCCATCTCAGCGCAGAAGCAGCGTGGCTTCCACTGAGCTGCTTCAGCCAGAGCATGTCTTGACGGCTCCTGCCAGCTATCCCGTGGATGCTATCACGGAGTCTCAAAATTGCCACCTTATGACGCAATGGATAAATTTGAAGGTCAAGGCGACTGTTGGCTCTGTTTTTCCTACTGAACCCGGCGCAACTTTTCACTGCCGGCCGATTCCAGAAGGATACGCTAGGGTGATGGTGGTTGAAATAACGGAGGGATTTGAGGACCTCCGGCTTGACCACCCTACCGGTGAAGGGGAGACTCGGCTGGGTTCTGCTCTGAAGACTCCATGCCTATGGCGGAAGGAGCTCATCAACCTTCCGAACTGGACGCCTCCGCCTCCTCCTCCTCCTCCTCCTCCGGCGAGTCAGGGCACTCCGCCTCCTCCACCGCCTCCTCCTTTGGCGAGTGACGATCAGGGCACTCGGCCGGCTCCTTCTCCGGCGCGTGGAGGCACTCCGCCTCCTTCTCTGCCTGCGCCGGCGTGCCCGAGCAGCCAGCCTCCTCCTTCTCCGCCTCGTCAGCAAGGGCGAAAGAGACCCGCCGTCGCTCCGGCTGCTCCGACGCGTCGTAGTCCTTCTCCTCCGCCTCGTAAGAAGACAGCTGCTCCGTCTGCTCTGCCGGCGTCTAGCAGTACAGCCAGAGGCGGGAGGAAATACAGATTCGGTCCTTCTCTGAAGACTCCAGAGAAGTTACCATACGAGATGACCTCGGAGGAGAACACGAAGATCGCGCGAACCAAAGTGAAGGACTGGTTTCAAGGGTTGAAAGCATAGAGACATCCACCTCCGGAGGAGAAGGTAGATCTGGTGAAAGCGAAGCGCACTCTGGCTGCCCTGACAAAACCACCCAAGTCTCCACTGAAAGGCAACTATGAGCGCATTATTGGAAAGACATTTTTCGAAGCGGAGCGGTCGGGAAGTACTGTCAGTGATCAAAGGATGAAAGAACGATGAGTTGGGAAAGAAATTGCCCAGCTCGGCGAACAAGCGAAGCAATCGTGCCCCCCGCTCAAGGTGCCTGCTAGCGACATCATCGATCCGAGGATGGTGCCCGATTATAGCAATCTTGGAGATTACCTGCCCGACGATGTACATTATGATTTCTTGGAGGTGCAGATACACAGATACGAGTACGGGAAGCCTCTCGTCAAAGATGAAAGATCTTTAACAACGATGATGCGAAGATTGCATAATTGGTACATGAAAACCTGCAGAGAGTCTGGGGGGCAGGAATACTTTGTATCTGAGAGTTAAAAAGGAGCATGACCTCGTTGGAATCGAACTGTTGCATGTTCCATTTGAGGAGTTCTTTCAGTTTTTCAATCAATTGGCCCTCGATAAAGCAACGATCACCTGCTACTGTCTATAAGTAGTACTACTTCTGTCATTAAGTCTCTCTCTATATATAGGTCAGCTCTTTCATTGCATGTATTTATAATTATCCTCACTATATTATGCAGATTGAAGATTGCCGAATTGAAGAAAAGACAAGTCGGTGATATTGGCTTCATTAACAAAAATCTCATAGATGCAACTGAGGTTAAATTTCATGCCGAAGATACTGAGGCCAACTTGCTACGATCGTTGGTAATAAATGAAAACAAAGATATAATACTCTTTCCTTACAACTTCAAGTGAGTGTTACTGTCTAGCTTGTGCATATTCGGTTTCCCTTATATATTAGTCCAGGTTATAGTAATGTAATTGATGAGTTATGCATGCGTGCGCAGGTTCCACTATATTCTCCTAGAGATTAAGCTTGAGCAGGGAGTAGTAACTGTCTTAGACTCGAAACGAAAAGATCCCCAGGAGTATGCAGACATGACTCAAATGCTCGAGAAGTAAGTTAAATCGATCATTATCCACCATATCAGCAACTTTGTTCATTTCTGATATCAAGTAATTGTTTTCTTTGTCTGGCAGGGTTTGGAGGAAATTCACCAAAAAAGCTCCGGGACTGCCAAAGAAGCTGGAATTTAGACACCCGAAAGTAAGTACTATATATAGTAGCATGTTCTGCGCATCTCCTAGTGATTCAAGCGCTAGTTTCATCAATACCATTTGGCATTCTTGCTTATCAGTTTGATTGACCTCTATTTCTTGTAAAGTGGTTGTGGCAGGAACAAGGGAATGATTTCTGTGGATACTACGTTTGCGAGTCCATCCGCCACACAACCTGTGAGCGGGGCTACTCTGACGAACAATATGAAGTGCGTAAATAACAATATTCACAATTTTATTTTATTACCATCATTTATGTTGAGTTTCATGCATTCATATATATATGTATTGACCCCCTTCTTCAAATTAGATGTTTCGGATGCGGGATGAACTCCTAGCACCAGATCGCATGCGAGCAATTCAAGAGGAATTGGCGGCATTCTTTTTTGACCACGTGATCGCTGAAGACGGAGAATACTATGTGGACCACGCGTCCGTATGTTAGGAGATTATATTTGTAAAGGATAATTATTGTATATATGTAGTCGGTAGTGTCGGATAGATATACGAGAACTTGTTGTTCGACCAATCTATCGGAGAAGGAGAGGTGGTCGATATCACTTCTCTCTGTATGCATATATGTTCATGACGATCTTCTGTTTCCTTCTTTTGCTTACTAGCTAGCTAGCGTGTCTAGTCCTCTCTATACGCATGTATAGTACGTGGCATCGACCATGCACGGACATAAGAGAGGACACTTCTCTCTATTAATTAGCTAGCTAACACAATATATGAAACACCTAAATTAACCCCCCAAAACCCCCAACCCCCCCCCCCCACTAGTAGAAAATAGGGCTTTGGTCCAGGCCGGGTCAGCCCATTAGTCCTGGTTCAGTCTAGAACCGGGACCAAAGTGGGCATTGGTCCCGGTTCGTGAGCCCAGGGGGCCAGCCGGGCCACGTGGGCCATTGGTCCTGGTTCAACTGGACCTTTTGGTCCCGGTTGGTGGCATGAGCCGGGACCAATGGGCCTCGCTCCTGGCCCACCACCATTGGTCCCAGTTGGTGGCTTGAACCGGGACCAAAGGCTCCCCTTTAGTCCCCGCTCATGTCAACAACCGGGACCAATGAGGTGCCTATATATACCCCCTCGCGCAAGAGCAGAGCACAGTGCTCTGTTTTTTCTGGCCGAGGGGGAGATGGCTTTGTGGTGCTCTAGCTCACCTCCTATGCACATGAGGTGTGCGATGGAATGCCCGAGCCACACTACTTAAGCTTTCTCCTCTTGAAGCTCGACCTCCAAGCTCCATTTTCCTCGAGATTTGTCTAGATTTAGCGGTCCGTCACGCCCCGTCCCTGTCTTCACCGCCGTCGATCACCCGCGCCGATCTCATCACCGACACCACCGTGGTGAGCCTCTTGTTCTTATCTTCTTTCTGAAAGGAAAAATATTCTTACTTGTATGTTTATATAGATACTTGTATCATTTTCTTACATTTATTATTGCATCTTATATAGTGCGATGGTTTTGGTATCCGCCCCCGTCGGCCCTCGTCCTGTCTATGATTCGGATGTGGTATGTATATTATCTTTATAACTATTGGTTCATTTATTGTTTATGAAAATTATGCCGACCAACGTGACATAGATTTTATTTATCTAGGATGTATGTGAATCGGAAATGCCAACCGACCCTATTGTCGAGAGGTTAAATTTAGTTGAAGAAGAAAACAATTTGTTGAAGGAAAAAATAAAAAAAATTGAGGAGGAGAAGATGATATTGGAGTTGCATGTTGCGGATGTCGTCGATGATCACAAGATCAAGATGGATGCAATGCGCTTGAAGATTAGAAAGATTAGAAAATATGCCATTCATACCGAGGCTTGGTATCATTATGCCGTTGGATCAATTGTTACCTTGGTTCCGATTATGATCGCATTTGTTTTCGCATTGAAATGTTTTACATAGTTTCAATGTATGGTTTAATTAATTAGATGCTCTGGAGAGCTATATGTTGTTAGATGAGAACTATGTATGCACTTTGGTTTTAATGTGATGATGAACTTCTATTAATTTGGACACTTAATTATATATAATGCACGCAGATGAACCGGCAATGGATGTACGGTGACAGACACACCCGCGAGTACATTAAGGGCGTGCATGAGTTTCTCGATGCGGCTGAGGCAAACAAGCAGAATGGTTTTATGTGTTGTCCATGCACTGAATGTGGGAATACGAGGTCTTACTCTAACCGGAAAATCCTTCACTCGCACCTGCTTTACAAGGGTTTCATGCCACACTATAATGTTTGGACGAGGCACGGAGAAATAGGGGTTATGATGGAAGACGACGAAGAAGAATACTTTATGACAACTATGTGCCCCCTGAATACGGTGATGCTGCAATGGGGGGAGCTGGTGAAGATCAAGAGGAACCAGACGATGTGCCCAATGATGCTGCAACGGGTGAAGCTGCTGAAGATCAAGAGGAACCAGACGATGTGCCCGATGATGATGATCTCCGCCGGGTCATTGTCGATGCAAGGACGCAATGCATTAGTCAAAAGGAGAAGCTGAAGTTTGATCGCATGTTAGAGGATCACAAAAAAGGGTTATACCCCAATTGCGAAGATGGCAACACAAAGCTCGGTACCGTACTGGAATTGCTGCAGTGGAAGGCAGAGAATGCTGTGGCTGACAAAGGATTTGAGAAGCTACTGAAAATATTGAAGAAGAAGCTTCCAAAGGATAACGAATTGCCCGACAGTACATACGCAGCAAAGAAGGTCGTATGTCCTCTAGGATTGGAGGTGGAGAAGATACATGCATGCCCTAATGACTGCATCCTCTACCGCGGTGCATACAAGGATCTGAACGCATGCCCGATATGGGGTGCATTGCGGTATAAGATCAGACGAGATGACCCTGGTGATGTTGACGGCGAGCCCCCCAGGAAGAGGGTTCCTGCGAAGGTGATGTGGTATGCTCCTATAATACCACGGTTGAAACATCTGTTCAAAAATGAAGAGCATGCCAAGTTGATGCGATGACACAGTGAGAACCGAAAGAAAGATGGGAAGTTGAGAGCACCCGTTGACGGGTCGCAGTGGAGAAAAATCGAGAGAAAGTACTGGGATGAGTTTGCAAAGGACCCAAGGAATGTATGGTTTGCTTTAAGCGCGGATGGCATTAATCCTTTCGGGGAGCAGAGCAGCAATCACATCACCTGGACCGTGACTCTATGTATGTATAACCTTCCTCCTTGGATGTGCACGAAGCGGAAGTTCATTATGATGCCAGTTCTCATCCAAGGCCCTAAGCAACCCGGCAACGAAATTGATGTGTACCTAAGGCCATTAGTTGAAGAACTTTTACAGCTATGGAATGAAAACGGTGTACGTACATGGGATGAGCACAGACAGGAGGAATTTAACCTTAAGGCGTTGCTGTTCGTGACCATCAACGATTGGCCCGCTCTTAGTAACCTTTCAGGATAGACAAACAAAGGATACCACGCATGCACGCACTGTTTAGATGACACTGAAAGTATATACCTAGACAAATGCAGGAAGAATGTGTACCTGGGCCATCGTCGATTTCTTCCGACCAACCATCAATGTCGAAAGAAAGGCAAGCATTTCAAAGGCGAGGCAGATCACCGGAAGAAGCCCGCCACGCGCACCGGTGATCACGTGCTTGCTATGGTCAATGATTTACACTACCTAATCTTTGGAAAGGGTCCCGGTGGACTAGCTGTTCTGAATGACGCTGAGGGACACGCACCCATGTGGAAGAAGAAATCTATATTTTGGGACCTACCCTACTGGAAAGACCTAGAGGTCCGCTCCTCAATCGACGTGATGCACGTGATGAAGAACCTTTGCGTGAACCTGCTAGGCTTCTTGGGCGTGTATGGGAAGACAAAAGATACACCTAAGGCACGGGAGGACCTGCAACGTTTGCACGAAAAAGACGGCATGCCTCCGAAGCAGTATAAAGGTCCTGCCAGCTACGCTCTTACGAAAGAAGAGAAAGAAATCTTCTTTGAATGCCTGCTCAGTATGAAGGTCACGACTGTCTTATCGTCGAATATAAAGGGAATAATAAATATGCCAGAGAAAAAGTTTCAGAACCTAAAGTCTCATGACTGCCACGTGATTATGAAGCAACTGCTTCCAATTGCATTAAGGGGGCTTCTATCGGAAAACGTCCGATTAGCCATTGTGAAGCTATGTGCATTCCTCAATGCAATCTCTCAGAAGGTGATCGATGCAGAAATCGTACCAAGGCTAAGGAGTGATGTGGCGCAATGTCTTGTTAGTTTCGAGCTGGTGTTCCCACCATCCTTCTTCAATATCATGACGCACGTCCTAGTTCATCTAGTCGACGAGATTGTCATCCTGGGGCCCGTATTTCTACACAATATGTTCCCCTTTGAGAGGTTCATGGGAGTCCTAAAGAAATATGTCCGTAATCGTGCTAGGCCAGAAGGAAGCATCTCCATGGGCCATCAAACAGAGGATGTTATCAGGTTTTGTGTTGACTTCATTCCTGGTCTTAACAAGATAGGTCTCCCTAAATCGCGGTATGAGGGGAGACTGACTGGAAAAGGCACTCTTGGAAGAGACTCAATAATATGCAGGGACGGATATTCTTGGTCTCAAGCACACTACACGGTTCTACAGAACTCTACCTTGGTGACCCCGTATGTCGATGAACACAAGAACAGTCTGCGCTCCAAACACCCGGAGCAGTGCGACGACTGGATTACATGTGAACACATCAGGACTTTCAGCAGTTGGTTGGAAACACATCTCAGAGGTGACAACACTGTTTGTGATGAGTTGTACTTGTTGTCCAGGGGACCACCTTTGACTGCGTTGACTTATAAAGGATACGAGATAAATGGGAATACATTTTACACGATCGCTCAAGATCAAAAGAGCACCAACCAAAACAGCGGTGTCCGCTTTGATGCAGCAACCGAGAGCAGAAAGGATACATATTATGGTTACATAGTGGACATATGGGAACTTGACTACGGACCTGATTTTAAGGTCCCTTTGTTTAAATGCAAATGGGTCAATCTGTTAGGCGGCGGGGTACGGGTAGACCCACAGTACGGAATGACAACAGTGGATCTGAAAAATCTTGGGTACACTGACGAACCGTTCGTCCTAGCCAATGATGTGGCATAGGTTATCTATGTGAAGGACATGTCTACCAAACCGAGAAAAAGAAAAGATAAGGAAGCGAATACATCATACGATGAGCCAAAGCGCCACATAGTTCTTTCAGGAAAAATGGACATCCTGGGAGTGGACGGCAAGACAGACATGTCTGAAGATTATGAAAAGTTTCATGAAATTCCTCCCTTCAATGTCAAGGCTGACCCAAGCATCCTGATAAACAATGAAGATTATCCATGGTTACGGCGCAATAAGCAAATGACACAAGCGAAGAAAAAGTGAAGACTTTCTCCCGCAACTATTATGATGATGCCATGCCAAATTTGTAACAGACAAGTATGCTATGCCAACTTTTTCAGAGTTCATTTGAAAACTATGAATTTAGGTCGAATTTTCTCTATAGGTGCATCTATGTTCAAATTTTAACTATTCAAATTTGAAAACTAATGGCGCTAACAGAAAGTTTATATTTTTTCTAAAACTAATGGCACTAACAGAAAGTTTATAATTTTGCTGACCTAAAAGCAAAAAGAATTAAAAAATAAAGCAAAAAACAAAAGAAAATAAATAATACAAAAAACTGGAATAAAAAATAAAAAATAGCAACAATAAGTATTTTGTTGTAAGTAGAAACAAAATAAAATAAATAAAGCAACAAAGAAAACAAAAAAACTAAAAAAGTGTTTTCAAATTTGAAAACTAATGGCACTAACAGAAAGTTTATAATTTTCCAAAACTAAAAGCAAAAAGAATTAAAAAATAAAGCAAAAAACAAAAGGAAATAAATAATGCAGAAAACAAAACAAAAAAATGGAAAAAAATAGGGCTCACCCCTATAATATTTGTTATGACTAACTGAAATTACCAAATTGAGTATAATGATAAAACACAGTAATATTAAATAGCAGGAAAAAGATTGACTCAAAAATCAATTTTTATAGTAAAGTTATTCATAAACTAGTGATTCACACAAATTTTAAAAAAATCAAATTTAAACTATTCAAATTTTAAAACTAATGGCACTAATAGAAAGTTTATAATTTTTGTGACCTAAAATAAAAAAGAAATCACTACAAAACTATAAGTATTTAGTTCTAAGTAGAAACAAAAAAACAAAAAAAAAGTGCCACCTACTGGGCCCCCATGGCCTGAATACGACTAGAAACCCTACCATGTGCCAGGATTCAGGCCCGCGGGAGGCCCAGTAGGCCCACAGGCACAGATTGCAGTGTTAGGCCCGAAAGCGTGCTTTAGAGAGGAGCTCGAGAGGGAAGGCGCACCGCACCTTATAAACAGGTGCGCCTCCCTCTCAACTAGCAAGGTGGGACTAAATATTTGGGTTTGGGGCAGCACAGGCCTTTGGTCCCGGTTGGTGGCATCAACCGGGACTAAAGGGGGGCATTAGTCCCGGTTGGTGCTACGACCCGGGACTAATGCCCCCCTTTAGTCCCGGTTGGTGGCACCAACCGGGACCAAAGGCCGCCACTTCCCACCCTTTGGGCTGCTGAAAAGAGGCCTTTGGTCCTGGTTGGTGGCACCAACCGGGACTAAACGGGGGCATTAGTCCCGGTTTGTGCCAAGAACCGGGACCAATGCTCTTGCTATATATACAACACTTTGTAGTTTTCGCCAAAATCCATCTGTTTCTTCTCGCCCCGACGCCTTCTGCTCCTCATTGTCGTCGCCGCTGAGCCCTGCCCCGACGCCGTCAGGCTGGTCCACCTCACCGTTGCCACCACCGAGCCACTGCCCCGACACCATCGCCGCGCCCGCCGCCCCTCTCGGCCCCGACACCATCGCCGTCGCCGCGCGCGCCGCCCCTGCCCCGACCCCGTCGCCGTCACCACGCGCGCCACCCGTTCCCCGACCCCGTCGTCGTCGCCGCGCGCGCCGCCCCTTCCCCGACCCCGTCGCCGTCGCCGCGCGCGCCGCCCCTTCCCCAACCCCGTCGCCGTCGCCCCGACCACACGCCGCCACCTTCGGTCTGGCCGCCGGTGCCCTTTCCTATTATTTTTTTCATTATTATAAAAATGTGCATATATGTATATGTTCTCTGTGTATATATGTTCATATATGCAAAAGTTAGATTTTAGAAAAACTTTATATATGCAAAAGTTTATATATGCAAAAGTTTATACATATATGCAAGTATATATGTATTTTATATATGCAAAAATTTATATATCTACCTAGGAAGAAGGAAGAAAGGAAGAAGAAGAAACACTTATATATGAGAAATGTATGTATGTATATATGAGAAATGTATGTATGTGGATACATGAGGGGGGTCGATATACCCCCTCTCCGGTAGCATTTTTGTGCATTTTAGGTTAGTGTATATATATGTTGATGTATATATGCAAAAGATAGATTTTTAGAAAAAATACTATTTTTTTTCTGTTGATGATATGATGATGTTTTTTTTTCATATATGCATTTTTTCATATATGTATTAATTTTTTTAAGTTGTTAGTAGATATCGATTTTAGGTTAGTGCATTTTATCACTGTCTTTAGGTTAGTTGATCGATTTAGTGCATTTTATGTTTGTTGCATTTTAGGTTAGTGCATTTTATGTTAGTGGAGAGGAAAAAGTAAAATAAGGAAAAGGAAAATAAGTAGAGAAATAAGGAGAAGAAGAAGAAGAAGACGAGGAGAGGAAGAAGAGGAAGAAGAAGAAAAAAAGAGGAGAAGAAGAAGGAATAGAGGAGCTTCTTCTCCTTTTTTCTCCTCTTTTTTTCTTCTTCTTCTTAATTTTTATCGGGAACGAGGGTGTCGAGGATCGCCGAGGGGTCGAGGGTCGGGAACTAGGGTAGAGGGTCGAGGGTCGTTAAGGGGTCAAGGGTCGAGGGTTTCAGGGTCGAGGGTTCGAGGGTTCTATAGGGTCGAGGGTCGAGGGTTCCAGGGTTGTCTAGGGGTCGAGGGTTCCAGGGTCGTCGAGGGTTCGAGGGGTCAAGGATCGCCGAGGGGTCGAGAGAGGTTTCCTAGTGTCAAAGTATTGAAGAAATCCATGGCTTCATCATTAGCCGGAAGTAACCAGGGCATGACGAAGTCCTCCAAAATCATTTTGGAATGGTGTCCCGGATAGGATAATTTGCCTTCTTGTATGAATTTCAGCAAAGGCCTTCCAAATAACGATATTTGGAAGGTTCTTGCTGAACTTTGTACCAAAAAGCGAATTATCCTATCTAGGACTCCGTTCCAAAATAAATTTGGAGAGCTTCGTACCATCATGCACACGTTACTTTCGCCTAATGATGAAGACATGGTTTTGTTGAATCCTTTGACACTACGCAACCTCCCGACCCCTCGGCGATGCTCTCGAACATGAGAGGAAGAAGAGTTTAAAAAAAGAAGAGGAAGAAGAAAAAAAAGAGGAGAAGAAAGAATAGAGGAGTTCTTCTCCTCTATTCTTTCTTCTCCTCTTTTTTTCTTCTTCTTCCTCTTTTTTTTATCGGGAACGAGGGTCGTGGACATAGATGTAGTGTCGTCGTTGTCGATATATACCCCCTCCCGATAGCTTACTATGATTAGGTAGCTAGTTCTACATTTGGCACTAATATATCCATCTTTCATGTTTGAATAATAATTGCCATGTTGTAAATATTTGTAGAAACTATGGACACCGCCCTAGACGAAGCAAAAGAAGCGTTGTTGAGGGACATAATCGCAGAAGGAAGTGATGTCGTCTCGTTGTTTCTCAACGAAACCGATGGTCTGGAAGGAGAGGGTGAACAAGCTGGCTACGGTGACCTAATGCCGGTGCAAGAAGAAGAACATGAGGACGGCTCCGGTGACCCAATGCCGGTGCAAGAAGGAGACCGTGATGACGGCTCCGGTGACCGAACCGAGTCCGGCCGGGTATATATATTACTTAAGCCTGTGCTGACTAGCTGATTGATGCATTCATTGTTTTGGTATGTACACATATTAATTAAGTCTTTGTTCTTTTTTCTAGCCCTCCGGATCGAGCACAACTTCGGTAAAGAGACGATGCCCGAAGAAAAAGTTGAGCTTGGATGAAAAGTTTGAGATCATAGCAATCGCGCCTGACGGCCAACCGATTGAACCCCTCCGGACAAAGAGCGCATTTGTTGCTCAGTGCGGGGTTCTGGTTAGGGACAAGATCCCGATAAGCATCCAGCAATGGTTTAAGCCGGCTACAGAAGACCCTGAGGTGTCTTATGTCAATGATATGTAGAAAAATGATCTTTGGACTGAGCTGAAGTCAAATTTCACCCTACCGCCAAAGGATAATCCAAAGAACCCAGTTAAAGAGAAATTAATCAAGTCTTTTGCTCTTAAGAGGATGGCAGAACTATTCAGGAGTAACATCCCAAAATTCTAAATTTTGGAATGTTATAATAAATAGATAGATTTGATTGATTGTTTGATTGATTGTCTGAAATTGAGTGAATTCGAAACTTTTTGAAAGTTAAATGAGAGGGAATAAAAGGGCTTTCCCAAACTTTCATTTTGCATTTTGATCTCCCTGAATTCAAATTCTTTTCAAATACAAAACCCTCGAGAGAAGATGACATGACTTCTTCCATTTACTTAAATGACAAGGGTTTTTGAAAACTTTTGAATTTCATTTGGAAAATATTTCCAATTCAGAAACTTTATGCAACTCAATGATTTTCACGAGAGAAGATAAAATGACTTCTTCAAATTATGAAATATGAGTTGGGAGTTTCAAAGGATCAATTTCAAGTCCTTTTGGAATTAATTTTCAATTTGGATTTATTTGAGTTTTATTCAAATTATTTTTCTCCAAAAAGAAAGTACATGGAAAATAGGGTAACATGATTCCCTACATTAGAAAATTGGAGAAAAATTAATTTGAAATCATTTTGGTATTTTAAAAATGATTTTTGTTAGATTTTAATAGACCAGTAGCACTCTTTGATTTATCTTAATTTGTGTGTATTTTATTTGGTGCTATAAAAATGTTCACCGTGTAGAAAATCTTTTTCTGAAAATTTTGATATATTATATGCCTATTTACTACTTATATTTCTTTTGTTTTATTTCTTTTTGTTTGTCTGTGTAAAAAAAAAGTTAAAAAAAACTGTTCAACCTCGCCGACTGGGCCGGCCCAGCATCTCGCCAGGCCGCGGCCCAGCTTCCAACCGCCCATCTTCGAGCTCGGGACGAAGTCCCGAGCGTGGCCGACTCCGCCGCCGCCATCGAGTCCCGGCCGGGCACACCTCCCCTTACCCCCTCCTCCACGCATCTCGCCGCCCCTCCCCTCCATAAATAGAGCCGCCCCGGACCCTGGCCTCTTTTTCCTCCAACCGGAGCCGCCATCGCCTCCCGCAGCCTCGCACAAACCTCGCCGGAGTCCGAACTCCAACAAGATTCGCCGCCGCCGCGCCTCGTTCCACCGCCTCTTACGCCCGACGCCACCACCCCCTCCGGACTCGCCTCGCCGAGTCGCTCCTCCCCATCTACTTCGCCGGCGCCGTTGAGCCCCAGAGCCGCCGCTCCGGTCAAGCCCGAGCCGCCGCCACCGTCTTCTCGGACGCCGACGAACGCCGCCGCCGTCGTCGGGTTTTCTTCCCCCGAACCGGTATAACCGCCCCGGTTCGCGGTTTTATTTAGGATTTTTTCCTTTGGTTTTCCGTTTAAAAACCGGTTTTTCTTTTAAAACTAGTTACTTAGTAAACGTTCGCTGGTTAGGTATAGAAAACGAACATTCGCCTTTTAGTTTTTTTTTCTTTTTCTGTAATTTCGGCCAGGGACCTGGATGTGAATACCTTATTTACAGAATAGTCCCTGTTCTTCAAACAAGCACAACTTCTTACCCGTTTATCCAAATCCAACGAAACCAACGCTCACGTCTTCGTTATGATCTCCTCTATCCAGTAAAACAACTTAAACATGTTTTTGAAAAGTTTAAAATTTGAATTAGATCAGATTTGAATTCAAACTTCATTTAATCATAACTTGAGTTTCGTAGCTCCGTTTGAGTTGATTTTTTTTTGCAAATCGAAGCTCTTGACCTAAACCTTCTGATAGGGCCAAATTCATATAATTTTGGTACTGTTAGAAATTGTTTTATGTTGCAAGAGCTATTTGCTTGGTTTTGATGTTTTCCAAATCAACTTCTTCGTTCTTTCTGATCTTTTGAGTGATTGCTTATGTGTGGTTACTATTGCTTGCTTACGATAGATTGACCGAAGTGTGACGAGTAGAGCTATCAAGAGTTTTGAGTGTGAATCATCTTCATCAACATTGCAGGCAAGTTCACACTTTGATCATACCCTTTTCTACAACCCAGTTTTATTGCATTAGATCAATCCTCACACATTGCATGATTAGGATCTAATTAAATTGTGGGATGGGAAGTAGATGAGGTAGTACCTATTACCTGTTTATTATCAAACCCTTGGGAGTTACTTCTACGTTTTCTTATTATGCCATGCTATGCTAGTAGACGTGGATTGGGTGAGTGATATCCATGACACATGTGAGATTGTTAATTAATGGTTTATCTAAGGTGGCAACTTAAACACACATCTGGGTGGATTGAGGCACCTGGAGTTCCCAGGACTTGCCTGTTTTTATTGGACCGCCACCCAGGCCCAAAGGGATCATGAGATTATTCATACTAGAAACTTCCGTGTGCAGCCACAAGCCATTATGGGCTCTGGCATAGTTGACTAAGTTGTGCGAACTCTTACAGTGGTAGACTAGCAGATGTAGGGGATGTAGGTGGTACGGTCTACCCGATCGTAAGGTGCTAGCGCTTCTGAAAGACTATGTCTCGGTCATCCGCTTCTCAAACACCCTGTAGTGCGAGAAACCAAACGGAGGTGATCGAGTCTTGTGGGGAAAAGTGCGCAAACCTCTGCAGAGTGTATAAACTAATCATGATTAGCCGTGTCCCTGGTTATGGACATCTTGAGTATCTAGTTCTTGGATTATCCTGTTGATCTCATCACGTTACTTTAAATGAATATTGTTGGGTTTAATGATGTTACTTAATTGGGATTGAGAATGCTGTCAACCATTCTCAATGTTCAACAACCACCATGATAGTTAAATAAAATTTATTCCTTTGCAGTAGGAAAAATTGGCTTTACGCAAAAACCTTATAACCATAGAGCTTTTCCACCAGCCAAATATGCATGTAGTGATAGTCTTTATTCATCATTCTCTATGGTGTGAATTTGCCAGTACATTCAATGTACTGACCCTCTGTGGCTGCAACGTCTCATGTTGCAGGATTATCTTACGACGAGTAAGTGATACGTTAGGGTTACGATTTCTACACTCAACTTTGCCGTTGGTGTTGATGGGAATCCACAACCTTGTTGCTTCCGCTATATGGATTGAGGTAATAGTATTTACGTTACTTTATACATGTGATTTACCTCTGTTATAAATCCTTCGAGTACTGTGTGTGTCAGCATACCGATCCAGGGATGACACTTAAGCACAGAGACTTGATCCATTCGGGTCAGGTCGCTACATCAGGAGGTGGAAGAAAGAGCTGAATAAGTTTGTCGAAAATAATGAGACACCAGAATTCAAGGGCAGATATGAGAAGATCAGAGAACACCGGCCCGCATTTGTGTCCCACAAGACATCGGAAAAGAGTAAGAAGATGTCGGTGACAAACAAGCAAAATGCTGCGAAGAAGATGCTTCACCATCGCACGGGGTCAGGTGGCTACCTCGTAGCCCGGCCTAAGTGGGCCAAGACTGAGAATGATCTGGTTGATAAAGGGATCGAACCAGAGACAATTAGCTGGCCAGACCGTTGCCGGACTTGGTTCTTCGGGGCTGGCGGAACCTTGGACCCTGTAACAGGGAAGTGCATTTGGATGAACGATCAAATGGACATACCAGTCAGGAAGCTTAAGCAGTATATCGAAGCAGCGCAGCAAGGGAAGTTCTTTCTAGACAGAGAGAACGACGAGCTCACAATGGCCCTCGAGAATCCTGAGCACCCTGGACGGACACAAGGCACGCCAGGCTCCATTCCGTGGAAGGTTGGGTTTCGGGACGCAGGCGGTTACAAATCCCATGAGAGGAGGAAAAAAGTGCAGCAAACCCAAATGCAGGCGCTGCAAGCAAGGGTAGACGCGATAGAGGAACGAGAAGCAAATCGCAGCAAACGTACTACCGAAGCCTCCCCCGAAGCTACCCCGCCATCTCAGCGCAGAAGCAGCGTGGCTTCCACCGAGCTGCTTCAGCCGGAGCATGCCTTGATGGCTCCTGCCAACTATCCCATGGATGCTATCACGGAGTCTCAAAATTGCCACCTTATGATGCAATGGATGAATTTGAAGGTCAAGGCGGCTGTTGGCTCTGTTTATCCTACTGAACCCGGCGCAACTTTTCACTGCTTGCCGATTCCAGAAGGATATGCTAGGGTGATGGTGGATGAAATAACAGAGGGATTTGAGACCTCCAGCTTGACCACCCTACCGGTGAAGGGGAGACTCGGCTGGGGTCTGCTCTGAAGACTCCATGCCTATGGCGGAAGGAGCTCATCAACCTTCCGAACTGGACGCCTCCGCCTCCTCCTCCTCCTCCGGCGAGTCAGGGCACTCCGCCTCCTCCACCGCCTCCTCCTCTGGCGAGTGACGATCAGGGCCCTCGGCCGGCTCCTTCTCCGGCGCGTGGCGGCACTCCACCTCCTTCTCCGCCTGCGCCGACGTGGCCGAGCAGCCAGCCTCCTCCTTCTCCGCCTCGTCAGCAAGGGCGGAAGAGACTTGCTGCCGCTCCAGCTACTCCGGCGCGTCGTAGTCCTTCTCCTCCGCCTCGTAAGCAAGTAAAGAAGACAACCGCTCCGTCTGCTCGGTCGGCGTCTAGTAGTACAACCAGAGGCGGGAGGACATACAGATTCGGTCCTTCTATGAAGACTCCAGAGAAGTTACCATATGAGAGGACCCCGGAGGAGAACGCTGAGATCGCGCGAACCGAAGTGGATGACTTGTTTCAAGGGTTGAGAGCAAAGAGACATCCACCTCCAGAGGAGAAGGTAGATCCGGTGAAAGTGAAGCGCACTATGGCTGCCCTGGCAAAACCACCCAAGTCTCCGCCGAAAGGCAACTATGAGCGCATTATTGCAAAGACATGGGCCGAAGCGGAGCGGTCGGGAAGTACAGTCAGTGATCAAAGGCTGAAAGAACGACGAGCAGCTGGGAAACAAATTGCCCAGCTCGGCAAACAAGCGAAGCAATCGTGCCCCCCCCCTCAAGGTGCCTAGCGACATCATCGATCCGAGGATGGTGCCCGGTTATGGCAATGTTGACGATTACCTGCCCGAAGATGTACATTATGATCCCATGGAGGTGCAGATACACAGATACGAGTACGGGAAGCCTCTCGTCAAAGATGAAAAATATTTAACAATGATGATGCGAAGATTACATGATTGGTACTTGAAAATCTGCAGAGAGTCTGGGGAGGAGTACTTTGTACGCGAGAGTTAAACCGGAGCATGACCTCGTTGGAATTGAACTGTTGCCTATTCCATTTGAGGAGTTCTATCAGTTTTTCAATCAATTGGCCCTTGATAAAACAACGATCACCTGCTACTGTCTGTAAGTACTACTACTTCTATCATTAAGTCTCTCTATATAGCTCATCTCTTTCATTGCATGTATTTATAATTATCCTCACTATATTATGCAGAATGAAGATCGCCGAATTGAAGAAAAGACAAATCGGTGATATTGGGTTCATTAACACATATCTCATAGATGCAACTGAGGTTCAACATCGTCCCGGAGATACCGAGGCCAACTTGCTACGATCATTCAAAAAAAATGAAAACAAAGATATAATACTCTTTCCTTACAACTTCAAGTGAGTGTTACTGTCTTGTGCATATTCGGTTTCCCTTATATATTAGTCCAGGTTATAGTAATGTAATTGATGAGTTATGCATGCGTGTGCAGTTTCCACTATATTCTCCTAGAGATTAGGCTTGAGCAGGGAGTAGTAACCGTCTTGGACTCTAAACGAAAAGATCCCCAGGAGTATGCGGACATGACTGAAATGCTCAAGAAGTAAGTTAAATCGATCATTATCCACCATATCAGCAACTTTGTTCATTTCTTGATATCAAGTAATTGTTTTTTTTGTCCGGCAGGGTTTGGAGAAAATTCACCAGAACAGTTCCGGGACTGCCGAAGGAGCTGGAATTTAGACACCCAAAAGTAAGTAATATAGTAGCATGTTCCGCGCATCTCCTAGTGATTCAAGCGCTAGTTTCATCAATACCATTTAGCATTCTTGCTTATCAGTTTGATTGACCTCTATTTCTTGTAAAGTGGTTGTGGCAGGAAAAAGGGAATGATTTCTGTGGATACTACGTCAGCGAGTCCATCCGCCACACAACCTGTGAGCAGGGCGGGTACTCTGACGAACAATATGAAGTACGTAAATAACAACATTCACAATTTTATTTTATTACCATCATTTGTTTGAGTTTCATTCATTCTTATATATATGTATTGACTGAAGGAAATATGCCCTAGAGGCAATAATAAAGTTATTATTTATTTCCTTATATCATGATAAATGTTTATTATTCATGCTAGAATTTTATTAACTGGAAACATAATACATGTGTGAATACATAGACAAACAGAGTGTCACTAGTATGCCTCTACTTGACTAGCTCGTTAATCAAAGATGGTTATGTTTCCTAACCATGAACAAAGACTTGTTATTTGATTAACGGGATCACATCATTAGTTGAATGATCTGATTGACATGACCCATTCCATTAGCTTAGCACCCGATCGTTTAGTATGTTGCTATTGCTTTCTTCATGACTTATACATGTTCCTATGACTATGAGATTATGCAACTCCCGTTTGCCGGAGGAACACTTTGGGTGCTACCAAACGTCACAACATAACTGGGTGATTATAAAGGAGCATTACAGGTGTCTCCAAAGGTAGATGTTGGGTTGGCGTATTTCGAGATTAGGATTTGTCACTCCGATTGTCGGAGAGGTATCTCTGGGCCCTCTCAGTAATGCACATCACATAAGCCTTGCAAGCATTACAACTAATATGTTAGTTGTGAGATGATGTATTACGGAACGAGTAAAGAGACTTGCCGGTAACGAGATTGAACTAGGTATTGGATACCGACGATCGAATCTCGGGCAAGTAACATACCGATGACAAAGGGAACAACGTATGTTGTTATGCGGTCTGACCGATAAAGATCTTCGTAGAATATGTAGGAGCCAATATGGGCATCCAGGTCCTGCTATTGGTTATTGACCGGAGACGTGTCTCGGTCATGTCTACATTGTTCTCGAACCGTAGGGTCCGCACGCTTAAAGTTACGATGACAGTTGTTATGAGTTTTATGCATGTTGATGTACCGAAGTTAGTTCGGAGTCCCGGATGTGATCACGGACATGACGAGGAGTCTCGAAATGGTCGAGACATAAAGATTGATATATTGGATGACTATATTCGGACACCGGAAGGGTTCCGGAAGAGTTTCGGATAAAACCGGAGCACTGGGGGGTTACCGGAACCCCCCGGGGGGTTAATGGGCCTTATGGGCCCAATGTGGAGAAGAGGAAGGGGCTGCCAGGGCAGGCCGCGCGCCCCCTCTCCCCCTAGTCCGAATTGGACAAGGAGGGAGGGGCGGCGCCCCCCCCTTTCCTTCTCTCCCACACTCTCTCCTAATAGGACAAGGAAAAGGGGGAGGAGTCCTACTCCCGGTAGGAGTAGGACTCCTCCTGCGCCCACCTCCTGGCCGGCCGCACCCCTCCCCTTGGCTCCTTTATATACGGAGGCAAGGGGGCACCCTAGGACACACAAGTTGATCCTCGTGATCGTTCCTTAGCCGTGTGCGGTGCCGCTTGCCACCATATTCCACCTCGGCCATATCGTTGTAGTGCTTAGGCGAAGCCCTGCGTTGGTAGAACATCATCATCGTCACCACGCCGTTGTGCTGATGGAACTCATCCCCGAAGCTTTGCTGGATCAGAGCCCGGGGAGCGTCATCGAGCTGTACGTGTGCCAAGAACTCGGAGGTGCCGGAGTAACGGTGCTTGGATCGGTCGGATCGGGAAGAAGACGTACGACTACTTCCTCTACATTGTGTCAACGCTTCCGTTGCGATCTACAAGGGTACGTAGATCATACTCTCCCCTTTCGTTGCTATGCATCACCATGATCTTGCGTGTGTGTAGGAATTTTTTTTGAAATTACTACGTTCCCCAACAGTGGCATCCGAGCCTAGGTTTTATGGTTTGATGTTACTTGCACGAGTAGAACACAAGTGAGTTGTGGGCGATATAAGTCATACTGCCTACCAGCATGTCATACTTTGGTTCGGCGGTATTGTTGGACGAGACGACCCGGACCAACATTACGCGTACGCTTACGCGAGACCGGTTCCCCCGACGTGCTTTGCACATAGGTGGCTTGCGGGCGACAGTCTCTCCAACTTTAGTTGAACCAAGTGTGGCTACGCCTGGTCCTTGCGAAGGTTAAAACGGCATCAACTTGACAAACTATCGTTGTGGTTTTGATGCGTAGGTGATATTGGTTCTTACTTAAAGCCCGTAGCAGCCACGTAAAACTTGCAACAACAAAGTAGAGGACGTCTAACTTGTTTTTGCAGGGCATGTTGTGATGTGATATGGTCAATACATGATGCTAAATTTTATTGTATGAGATGATCATGTTTTGTAACCGAGTTATCGGCAACTGGCAGGAGCCATATGGTTGTCGCTTTATTGTATGCAATGCAATCGCGATGTAATGCTTTACTTTATCACTAAGCGGTAGCGATAGTCGTGGAAGCATAAGATTGGCGAGACGACAACGATGCTACGATGGAGATCAAGGTGTCGCGCCGATGACGATGGTGATCATGACGGTGCTTCGGAGATGGAGATCACAGGCAGAAGATGATGATGGCCATATCATATCACTTATATTGATTGCATGTGATGTTTATCTTTTATGCATCTTATCTTGCTTTGATTGACGGTAGCATTATAAGATGATCTCTCACTAAATTATCAAGAAGTGTTCTCCCTGAGTATGCACCGTTGCCAAAGTTCGTCGTGCCCAGACACCACATGATGATCGGGTGTGATAAGCTCTACGTCCATCTACAACGGGTGCAAGCCAGTTTTGCACACGCAGAATACTCGGGTTATACTTGACGAGCCTAGCATATGCAGATATGGCCTCGGAACACGGAGACCGAAAGTTCGAGCGTGAATCATATAGTAGATATGATCAACATAATGATGTTCACCATTGAAGACTAATCCATTTCACGTGATGATCGGTTATGGTTTAGTTGATTTGGATCACGTGATCACTTAGAAGATTAGAGGGATGTCTATCTAAGTGGGAGTTCTTAAGTAATATGATTAATTGAACTTAAATTTATCATGAACTTAGTCCCTGATAGTATCTTGCTTGTTTATGTTGATTGTAGATAGATGGTGTAGGGGAACGTAGTAATTTCAAAAAAATTCCTACGCACACGCAAGATAATGGTGATGCTTAGCAACGAGAGGGGAGAGTATGATCTACGTACCCTTGTAGATCGCAACGGAAGCGTTGACACAACGTAGTGGAAGTAGTCGTACGTCTTCTTCCCGATCCGACCGATCCAAGTACCGTTACTCCGGCACCTCCGAGTTCCTGGCACAAGTACAGCTCGATGACGCTCCCCGGGCTCCGATCCAGCAAAGCTTCGGGGATGAGTTCCGTCAGCACGACGGCATGGTGACGATGATGATATTCTACCGACGCAGGGCTTCGCCTAAGCACTACAACGATATGACCGAGGTGGAATATGGTGGCAGGGGGCACCGCACACGGCTAAGGAACGATCACGATGATCAACTTGTGTGTCTAGGGGTGCCCCCCTGCCCCTGTATATAAAGGAGCAAGGGGAGGAGGCCGGCCGGCCCTTGTTTGGCGCACCAGGAGGAGTCCTCCTCCTAGTAGGAGTAGGACTCCTACTAGGAGGGGGTAAGAGGTGGAGGGGGAGAGGGAAAGGGGGGGGGCGCCGCCCCCCTCTCCTAGTCCAATTCGGACCAGGGGGGAGGAGGCGCGCGGCCCACCTCTGGCAGCCCCTCTCTCTCTCCACTAAGGCCCATATGGCCCATTACTTCACCCGGGGGGGTTCCGGTAACCCACCGGCTCTTTGGTTTTCTCCGAAATCACCCGGAACACTTCCGGTGTCCGAATATAGCCGTCCAATATATCAATCTTTATGTATCGACCATTTCGAGACTCCTCGTTATGTCCGTGATCACATCCGGGACTCCGAACAAACTTCGGTACATCAAAATGCATAAAACTTATAACAACTGTCATCGTAACTTTAAGCGTGCGGACCCTACGGTTCGAGAACAATGCAGACATGACTGAGACAAATCTCCGGTCAATAACCAATAGCGGGACCTGGATGCCCATATTGGCTCCTACATATTCTACGAAGATATTTATCGGTCAGACCGCATAACAACATACGTTGTTCCCTTTGTCATCGGTATGTTACTTGTCCGAGACTCGATCGTCGGTATCCAATACCTAGTTCAATCTCGTTACCGGCAAGTCTCTTTACTCGTTCCGTAATACATCATCTCACAACTAACTCATTAGTTGCAATGCTTGCAAGGCTTATGTGATGTGCATTACCGAGAGGGCCCAGAGATACCTCTCCGACAATCGGAGTGACAAATCCTAATCTCGAAATACGCCAACCCAACATCTACCTTTGGAGACACCTGTAATGCTCCTTTATAATCACCCAGTTACGTTGTGACGTTTGGTAGCACCCAAAGTGTTCCTCCGGTAAACGGGAGTTGCATAATCTCATAGTCATAGGAACATGTATAAGTCATGAAGAAAGCAATAGAAACATACTAAACGATCGGGTGCTAAGCTAATGGAATGGGTCATGTCAATCAGATCATTCAACTAATGATGTGATCCCATTAATCAAATAACAACTCTTTGTTCATGGTTAGGAAACATAACCATCTTTTGATTAACGGGCTAGTCCAGTAGAGGCATACTAGTGACACTCTGTTTGTCTATGTATTCACACATGTATTATGTTTCCGGTTAATACAATTCTAGCATGAATAATAAACATTTATCATGATATAAGGAAATAAATAATAACTTTATTATTGCCTCTAGGTCATATTTCCTTCAGTCTCCCACTTGCACTAGAGTCAATAATCTAGATTACACAGTAATGATTCTAACACCCATGGAGTCTTGGTGCTGATCATGTTTTGCTCATGGAAGAGGCTTAGTCAACGGGTCTGCAACATTCAGATCCGTATGTATCTTGCAAATCTCTATGTCTCCCACCTGGACTAGATCCCGGATGGAATTGAAGCGTCTCTTGATGTGCTTGGTTCTCTTGTGAAATCTGGATTCCTTTGCCAAGGCAATTGCACCAGTATTGTCACAAAAGATTTTCATTGGACCCGATGCACTAGGTATGACACCTAGATCGGATATGAACTCCTTCATCCAGACTCCTTCATTTGCTGCTTCCGAAGCAGCTATGTACTCCGCTTCACATGTAGATCCCGCTACGACGCTTTGTTTTGAACTGCACCAACTGACAGCTCCACCGTTTAATGTAAACACGTATCTGGTTTGCGATTTAGAATCGTCCGGATCAGTGTCAAAGCTTGCATCGACATAACCGTTTACGATGAGCTCTTTGTCACCTCCATATACGAGAAACATATCCTTAGTCCTTTTCAGGTATTTCAGGATGTTCTTGACCGCTGTCCAGTGATCCACTCCTGGATTACTTTGGTACCTCCCTGCTAAACTTATAGCAAGGCACACATTAGGTCTGGTACATAGCATTGCATACATGATAGAGCCTATGGCTGAAGCATAGGGAACATCTTTCATTTTCTCTCTATCTTCTGCAGTGGTCGGGCTTTGAGTCTTACTCAATTTCACACCTTGTAACACAGGCAAGAACCCTTTCTTAGCTTGATCCATTTCGAACCTTTTCAAAACTTTGTCAAGGTATGTGCTTTGTGAAAGTCCAATTAAGCGTCTTGATCTATCTCTATAGATCTTAATGCCTAATATGTAAGCAGCTTCACCGAGGTCTTTCATTGAAAAATTCTTATTCAAGTATCCCTTTATGCTATCCAGAAATTCTATATCATTTCCAATCAGTAATATGTCATCCACATATAATATCAGAAATGCTACAGAGCTCCCACTCACTTTCTTGTAAATACAGGCTTCTCCAAAAGTCTGTATAAAACCAAATGCTTTGATCACACTATCAAAGCGTTTATTCCAACTCCGAGATGCTTGCACCAGTCCATAAATGGATCGCTGGAGCTTGCACACTTTGTTAGCTCCCTTTGGATCGACAAAACCTTCCGGTTGCATCATATACAACTCTTCTTCCAGAAATCCATTCAGGAATGCAGTTTTGACATCCATCTTCCAAATTTCATAATCATAAAATGCGGCAATTGCTAACATGATTCGGACAGACTTAAGCATCGCTACGGGTGAGAAGGTCTCATCGTAGTCAACCCCTTGAACTTGTCGAAAACCTTTTACGACAAGTCGAGCTTTGTAGACAGTAATATTACCATCAGCGTCAGTCTTCTTCTTGAAGATCCATTTATTCTCAATTGCTTGCCGATCATCGGGCAAGTCAACCAAAGTCCATACTTTGTTCTCATACATGGATCCCATCTCAGATTTCATGGCTTCAAGCCATTTTGCGGAATCTGGGCTCACCATCGCTCCTTCATAGTTCGTAGGTTCATCATGATCTAGTAGCATGACTTCCAGAACAGGATTACCGTACCACTCTGGTGCGGATCTCACTCTGGTTGATCTACGAGGTTCAGTAGTATCTTGATCTAAAGTTTCATGATCATCATCATTAGCTTCCTCACTAACTGGTTTATGTGTCACTGAAACAGTTTTCTGTGATGTACTACTTTCCAATAAGGGAGCAGGTATAGTTACCTCGTCAAGTTCTACTTTCCTCCCACTCACTTCTTTCGAGAGAAACTCCTTCTCTAGAAAGGATCCATTCTTAGCAACGAATGTCTTGCCTTCGGATCTGTGATAGAAGGTGTACCCAACAGTCTCCTTTGGGTATCCTATGAAGACACATTTCTCCAATTTGGGTTCGAGCTTATCAGGTTGAAGCTTTTTCACATAAGCATCGCAGCCCCAAACTTTAAGGAACGACAACTTTGGTTTCTTGCCAAACCATAGTTCATAAGGCGTCGTCTCAACGGATTTTGATGGTGCCCTATTTAATGTGAATGCGGCCGTCTCTAGAGCATAACCCCAAAACGATAGCGGTAAATCTGTAAGAGACATCATAGATCGCACCATATCTAATAAAGTACGATTACGACATTCGGACACACCATTACGCTGTGGTGTTCTGGGTGGCGTGAGTTGCGAAACTATTCCACAATTTTTCAAATGTACACCAAACTCGTAACTCAAATATTCTCCTCCACGATCAGATCGTAGAAATTTTATTTTCTTGTTATGATGATTTTCAACTTCACTCTGAAATTCTTTGAACTTTTCAAATGTTTCAGACTTATGTTTCATTAAGTAGATATACCCATATCTGCTTAAATCATCTGTGAAGGTGAGAAAATAATGATATCCGCCACGAGCCTCAATATTCATCAGACCACATACATCTGTATGTATGATTTCCAACAAATCTGTTGCTCTCTCCATAGTACCGGAGAACGATGTTTTAGTCATCTTGCCCATGAGGCACGGTTCGGAAGTACCAAGTGATTCATAATCAAGTGGTTCCAAAAGCCCATCAGTATGGAGTTTCTTCATGCGCTTTAGACCGATATGACCTAAACGGCAGTGCCACAAATAAGTTGCACTATCATTATCAACTCTGCATCTTTTGGCTTCAACATTATGAATATGTGTATCACTACTATCGAGATTCATCAAAAATAGACCACTCTTCAAAGGTGCATGACCATAAAAGATATTACTCATATAAATAGAACAACCATTATTCTCTGATTTAAATGAATAACCGTCTCGCATTAAACAAGATCCAGATATAATGTTCATGCTCAACGCTGGCACTAAATAACAATTATTTAGGTCTAATACTAATCCCGAAGGTAGATGTAGAGGTAGTGTGCCGACTGCGATCACATCGACTTTGGAACCATTTCCCACGCGCATCGTCACCTCGTCCTTTGCCAGTGTTCGCTTAATCCGTAGTCCCTGTTTTGAGTTGCAAATATTAGCAACAGAACCAGTATCAAATACCCAGGTGCTACTGCGAGCTCTAGTAAGGTACACATCAATAACATGTATATCACATATACCTTTGTTCACCTTGCCATCCTTCTTATCCGCCAAATACTTGGGGCAGTTCCGCTTCCAGTGACCAGTCTGCTGCAGTAGAAGCACTCAGTTTCAGGCTTAGGTCTAGACTTGGGTTTCTTCTCTTGAGCAGCAACTTGTTTGCTGTTCTTCTTGAAGTTCCCCTTCTTCTTCCCTTTGCCCTTCTTGAAACTAGTGGTCTTGTTGACCATCAACACTTGGTGCTCCTTCTTGATTTCTACCTCCGCAGCTTTCAGCATTGCGAAGAGCTCGGGAATAGTCTTGTTCATCCCTTGCATATTATAGTTCATCACGAAGCTCTTGTAGCTTGGTGGCAGTGATTGGAGAATTCTGTCAATGACGCAATCATCTGGAAGATTAACTCCCAATTGAATCAAGTGATTATTATACCCAGACATTTTGAGTATATGCTCACTGACAGAACTGTTCTCCTCCATCTTGCAGCTATAGAACTTATTGGAGACTTCATATCTCTCAATCCGGGCATTTGCTTGAAATATTAACTTCAACTCCTGAAACATCTCATATGCTCCATGATGTTCAAAACGTCGTTGAAGTCCCGATTCTAAGCCGTAAAGCATGGCACACTGAACTATCGAGTAGTCATCAGTTTTGCTCTGCCAGACGTTCATAACATCTGGTGTTGCTCCAGCAGCAGGCCTGGCACCCAGCGGTGCTTCCAGGACGTAATTCTTCTATGCAGTAATGAGGATAATCCTCAAGTTATGGACCCAGTCCGTGTAATTGCTACCATCAACTTTCAACTTTGCTTTCTCAAGGAACGAATTAAAATTCAACGGAACAACAGCACGAGCCATCTATCTACAATCAACATAAACAAGCAAGATACTATCAGGGACTAAGTTCATGATAAATTTAAGTTCAATTAATCATATTACTTAAGAACTCCCACTTAGATAGACATCCCTCTAATCTTCTAAGTGATTACTGATCCAAATCTACTAAACCATAACCGATCATCACGTGAGATGGAGTAGTTTTCAATGGTGAACATCGTTATGTTGATCATATCTACTATATGATTCACGCTTGACCTTTCGGTCTCCGTGTTCCGAGGCCATATCTGCATATGCTAGGCTCGTCAAGTTTAACCTGAGTATTCTGCGTGTGCAAAAACTGGCTTGCACCCGTTGTAGATGGACGTAGAGCTTATCACACCCGATCACCACGTGGTGTCTGGGCACGACGAACTTTGGCAACGGTGCATACTCAGGGAGAACACTTCTTGATAATTTAGTGAGACATCATCTTATAATGCTACCGTCAATCAAAGCAAGATAAGATGCATAAAAAGATAAACATCACATGCAATCAATATAAGTGATATGATATGGCCATCATCATCTTGTGCTTGTGATCTCCATCTCCGAAGCACCGTCATGATCACCATCGTCACCGGCGCGACACCTTGATCTCCATCGTAGCATCGTTGTTGTCTCGCCAATCTTAGGCTTCCACGACTATCACTACCGCTTAGTAATAAAGTAAAGCATTACATCGCGATTGCATTGCATACAATAAAGCGACAACCATATGCCTCCTGCCAGTTGCCGATAACTCGGTTACAAAACATGATCATCTCATACAATAAAATTTAGCATCATGTCTTGACCATATCACATCACAACATGCCCTGCAAAAACAAGTTAGACGTCCTCTACTTTGTTGTTACAAGTTTTACATGGCTGCTACGGGCTTAAGCAAGATCCAATCTCACCTACGCATCAAAACCACAACGATAGTTTGTCAATTTGACTCCGTTTTAACCTTCGCAAGGACCGGGCGTAGCCACACTCGGTTCAACTAAAGTTGGAGAGACAGTCGCCCGCAAGCCACCTATGTGCAAAGCACGTCGGGGGAACCGGTCTCGCATAAGCGTACGCGTAATGTTCGTCCGGGTCGTCTCGTCCAACAATACCGTCGAAGCAAAGTATGACATGCTGGTAGGCAGTATGACTTATATCGCCCACAACTCACTTGTGTTCTACTCGTGCAAATAACATCAAACCATAAAACCTAGGCTCGGATGCCACTGTAGGGGAACGTAGTAATTTCAAAAAATTTCCTACGCACACGCAAGATCATTGTGATGCATAGCCACGAGAGGGGAGAGTATGATCTACGTACCCTTGTAGATCGCAACGGAAGCGTTGACACAACATAGTGGAAGTAGTCGTACGTCTTCTTCCCGATCCGACCGATCCAAGTACCGTTACTCCGGCACCTCTGAGTTCTTGGCACACGTACAACTCGATGACGCTCCCCGGGCTCCGATCCAGCAAAGCTTCGGGGATGAGTTCTGTCAGCACGACGGCGTGGTGACGATGATGATGTTCTACCGACGCAGGGCTTCGCCTAAGCACTACAATGATATGACCGAGGTGGAATATGGTGGCAGGGGCACCACACACGGCTAAGGAACGATCACGATGATCAACTTGTGTGTCTAGGGGTGCCCCCTGCCCCCGTATATAAAGGAGCAAGGGGAGGAGGCCGGCCGGCCCTTGTTTGGCGCGCCAGGAGGAGTCCTCCTCCTAGTAGGAGTAGGACTCCTACTAGGAGGGGGAAAGAGGTGGAGGGGGAGAGGGAAAGGGGGGGCGCCGCCCCCCTCTCCTAGTCCAATTCGGACCAGGGGGGAGGAGGCGCGCGGCCCACCTCTGGCAGCCCCTCTCTCCCTCCACTAAGGCCCATATGGCCCATTACTTCTCCCGGGGGGGTTCCGGTCACCCTCCGGCTCTCCGGTTTTCTCCGAAATCACCCGGAACACTTCCGGTGTCCGAATATAGCCGTCCAATATATCAATCTTTATGTCTCAACCATTTCGAGACTCCTCGTTATGTCCGTGATCACATCCGGGACTCCGAACAAACTTCGGTACATCAAAATGCATAAAACTCATAACAACTGTCATCGTAACTTTAAGCGTGCGGACCCTACGGTTCGAGAACAATGCAGACATGACTGAGACAAATCTCCGGTCAATAACCAATAGCGGGAACTGGATGCCCATATTGGCTCCTACATATTCTACGAAGATCTTTATCGGTCAGACCGCATAACAACATACGTTGTTCCCTTTGTCATCGGTATGTTACTTGTCCGAGATTCGATCGTCGGTATCCAATACCTAGTTCAATCTCGTTACCGGCAAGTCTCTTTACTCGTTCCTTAATACATCATCTCACAACTAACTCATTAGTTGCAATGCTTGCAAGGCTTATGTGATGTGCATTACCGAGAGGGCCCAGAGATACCACTCCGACAATCGGAGTGACAAATCCTAATCTCGAAATACGCCAACCCAACATCTACCTTTGGAGACACCTGTAATGCTCCTTTATAATCACCCAGTTACGTTGTGACGTTTGGTAGCACCCAAAGTGTTCCTCCGGTAAACGGGAGTTGCATAATCTCATAGTCATAGGAACATGTATAAGTCATGAAGAAAGCAATAGAAACATACTAAACGATCGGGTGCTAAGCTAATGGAATGGGTCATGTCAATCAGATCATTCAACTAATGATGTGATCCCATTAATCAAATAACAACTCTTTGTTCATGGTTAGGAAACATAACCATCTTTTGATTAACGGGCTAGTCCAGTAGAGGCATACTAGTGACACTCTGTTTGTCTATGTATTCACACATGTATTATGTTTCCGGTTAATACAATTCTAGCATGGATAATAAACATTTATCATGATATAAGGAAATAAATAATAACTTTATTATTGCCTCTAGGTCATATTTCCTTCAGATGGCTCGTGCTGTTGTTCCGTTGAATTTTAATGCGTTCCTTGAGAAAGCAAAGTTGAAAGATGATGGTAGCAATTACACGGACTGGGTCCGTAACTTGAGGATTATCCTCATTGCTGCATAGAAGAATTACGTCCTGGAAGCACCGCTGGGTGCCAGGCCTGCTGCTGGAGCAACACCAGATGTTATGAACGTCTGGCAGAGCAAAGCTGATGACTACTCGATAGTTCGGTGTGCCATGCTTTACGGCTTAGAATCGGGACTTCAACGACGTTTTGAACGTCATGGAGCATATGAGATGTTTCAGGAGTTGAAGTTAATATTTCAAGCAAATGCCCGGATTGAGAGATATGAAGTCTCCAATAAGTTCTATAGCTGCAAGATGGAGGAGAACAGTTCTGTCAGTGAGCATATACTCAAAATGTCTGGGTATAATAATCACTTGATTCGATTGGGAGTTAATCTTCCAGATGATTGCGTCATTGACTGAATTCTCCAATCACTGCCACCAAGCTACAAGAGCTTTGTGATGAACTATAATATGCCAGGGATGAACAAGACTATTCCCGAGCTCTTCGCAATGCTGAAAGCTGCGGAGGTAGAAATCAAGAAGGAGCATCAAGTGTTGATGGTCAACAAGACCACTAGTTTCAAGAAGGGCAAAGGGAAGAAGAAGGGGAACTTCAAGAAGAACAGCAAGCAAATTGCTGCTCAAGAGAAGAAACCCAAGTCTGGACCTAAGCCTGAAACTGAGTGCTTCTACTGCAAGCAGACTGGTCACTTGAAGCGGAACTGCCCCAAGTATTTGGCGGATAAGAAGGATGGCAAGCTGAACAAAGGTATATGTGATATACATGTTATTGATGTGTACCTTACTAGAGCTCGCAGTAGCACATGGGTATTTGATACTGGTTCTGTTGCTAATATTTGCAACTCAAAACAGGGACTACGGATTAGGCGAACACTGGTAAAGGACGAGGTGACGATGCGCGTGGGAAATGGTTCCAAAGTCGATGTGATCGCAGTCGGCACGCTACCTCTACATCTACCTTCGGGATTAGTATTAGATCTAAATAATTATTATTTGGTGCCAGCGTTGAGCATGAACATTATATCTGGATCTTGTTTAATGCGAGACGGTTATTCATTTAAATCAGAGAATAATGGTTGTTCTATTTATATGAATAATATCTTTTATGGTCATGCACCTTTGAAGAGTGGTCTATTTTTGATGAATCTCGATAGTAGCATATTCATAATGTTGAAGCCAAAAGATGCAGAGTTGATAATGATAGTGCAACTTATTTGTGGCACTGCCGTTTAGGTCATATCGGTGTAAAGCGCATGAAGAAACTCCATATTGATGGGCTTTTGGAACCACTTGATTATGAATCACTTGGTACTTGCAAACCGTGCCTCATGGGCAAGATGACTAAAACACCGTTCTCCGGTACTATGGAGAGAGCAACAGATTTGCTGGAAATCATACATACAGATGTATGTGGTCCGATGAATATTGAGGCTCGTGGCGGATATCGTTATTTTCTCACCTTCACAGATGATTTAAGCAGATATGGGTATATCTACTTAATGAAGCATAAGTCTGAAACATTTGAAAATTTCAAAGAATTTCAGAGTGAAGTTGAAAATCATCATAACAAGAAAATAAAGTTTCTACGATCTGATCGTGGAGGAGAATATTTGAGTTACGAGTTTGGTGTACATTTGAAAAATTGTGGAATAGTTTCGCAACTCACGCCACCTGGAACACCACAGCGTAATGGTGTGTCCGAACATCGTAATCGTACTTTATTAGATATGGTGCGATCTATGATGTCTCTTACAGATTTACCGCTATCGTTTTGGGGTTATGCTCTAGAGACGGCCGCATTCACGTTAAATAGGGCACCATCAAAATCCGTTGAGACGACGCCTTATGAACTATGGTTTGGCAAGAAACCAAAGTTGTCGTTCCTTAAAGTTTGGGGCTGCGATGCTTATGTGAAAAAGCTTCAACCTGATAAGCTCGAACCCAAATCGGAGAAATGTGTCTTCATAGGATACCCAAAGGAGACTGTTGGGTACACCTTCTATCACAGATCCGAAGGCAAGACATTCGTTGCTAAGAATGGATCCTTTCTAGAGAAGGAGTTTCTCTCAAAAGAAGTGAGTGGGAGGAAAGTAGAAGTTGATGAGGTATCTATACCCGCTCCCTTATTGGAAAGTAGTACATCACAGAAAATTGTTTCAGTGACACATAAACCAGTTAGTGAGGAAGCTAATGATGATGATCATGAAACTTTAGATCAAGATACTACTGAACCTCGTAGATCAACCAGAGTGAGATCCGCACCAGAGTGGTACGGTAATGCTGTTCTGGAAGTCATGCTACTAGATCATGATGAACCTACGAACTATGAAGGAGCGATGGTGAGCCCAGATTTCGCAAAATGGCTTGAAGCCATGAAATCTGAGATGGGATCCATGTATGAGAACAAAGTATGGACTTTGGTTGACTTGCCCGATGATCGGCAAGCAATTGAGAATAAATGGATCTTCAAGAAGAAGACTGACGCTGATGGTAATATTACTGTCTACAAAGCTCGACTTGTCGTAAAAGGTTTTTGACAAGTTCAAGGGGTTGACTACGATGAGACCTTCTCACCCGTAGCGATGCTTAAGTCTGTCCGAATCATGTTAGCAATTGCCGCATTTTATGATTATGAAATTTGGCAGATGGATGTCAAAACTGCATTCCTAAATAGATTTCTGGAAGAAGAGTTGTATATGATGCAACCAGAAGGTTTTGTCGATCCAAAGGGAGCTAACAAAGTGTGCAAGCTCCAGTGATCCATTTATGGACTGGTGCAAGCCTCTCGGAGTTGGAATAAACGTTTTGATAGTGTGATCGAAGCATTTGGTTTTATACAGACTTTTGGAGAAGCCTGTATTTACAAGAAAGTGAGTGGGAACTCTATAGCATTTCTGATATTATATGTGGATGACATATTACTGATTGGAAATGATATAGAATTTCTGGATAGCATAAAGGGATACTTGAATAAGAGTTTTTCAATGAAAGACCTCGGTGAAGCTGCTTACATATTAGGCATTAAGATCTATAGAGATAGATCAAGACGCTTAATTGTACTTTCACAAAGCACATACCTTGACAAAGTTTTGAAAAAGTTCAAAATGGATCAAGCAAAGAAAGGGTTCTTGCCTGTATTACAAGGTGTGAAATTGAGTAAGACTCAAAGCTCGACCACTGCAGAAGATAGAGAGAAAATGAAAGATGTTCCCTATGCTTCAGCCATAGGCTCTATCATGTATGCAATGCTGTGTACCAGACCTGATGTGTGCCTTGCTATAAGTTTAGCAGGGAGGTACCAAAGTAATCCAGGAGTGGATCACTGGACAGCGGTCAAGAACATCCTGAAATACCTGAAAAGGACTAAGGATATGTTTCTCGTATATGGAGGTGACAAAGAGCTCATCGTAAACGGTTACGTTGATGCAAGCTTTGACACTGATCCGGACGATTCTAAATCGCAAACCGGATACGTGTTTACATTAAACGATGGAGCTGTCAGTTGGTGCAGTTCTAAACAAAGCGTCGTAGCGGGATCTACATGTGAAGCGGAGTACATAGCTGCTTCGGAAGCAGCAAATGAAGGAGTCTGGATGAAGGAGTTCATATCCGATCTAGGTGTCATACCTAGTGCATCGGGTCCAATGAAAATCTTTTGAGACAATACTGGTGCAATTGCCTTGGCAAAGGAATCCAGATTTCACAAGAGAACCAAGCACATCAAGAGACGCTTCAATTCCATCCGGGATCTAGTCCAGGTGGGAGACATAGAGATTTGCAAGATACATACAGATCTGAATGTGGCAGACCCGTTGACTAAGCCTCTTCCACGAGCAAAACATGATCAGCACCAAGACTCCATGGGTGTTAGAATCATTACTGTGTAATCTAGATTATTGACTCTAGTGCAAGTGGGAGACTGAAGGAAATATGCCCTAGAGGCAATAATAAAGTTATTATTTATTTCCTTATATCATGATAAATGTTTATTATTCATGCTAGAATTGTATTAACCGGAAACATAATACATGTGTGAATACATAGACAAACAGAGTGTCACTAGTATGCCTCTACTTGACTAGCTCGTTAATCAAAGATGGTTATGTTTCCTAACCATGGACAAAGAGTTGTTATTTGATTAACGGGATCACATCATTAGTTGAATGATCTGATTGACATGACCCATTCCATTAGCTTAGCACCCGATCGTTTAGTATGTTGCTATTGCTTTCTTCATGACTTATACATGTTCCTATGACTATGAGATTATGCAACTCCCGTTTGCCGGAGGAACACTTTGGGTGCTACCAAACGTCACAACGTAACTGGGTGATTATAAAGGAGCATTACAGGTGTCTCCAAAGGTAGATGTTGGGTTGGCGTATTTCGAGATTAGGATTTGTCACTCCGATTGTCGGAGAGGTATCTCTGGGCCCTCTCGGTAATGCACATCACATAAGCCTTGCAAGCATTACAACTAATATGTTAGTTGTGAGATGATGTATTACGGAACGAGTAAAGAGACTTGCCAGTAACGATATTGAACTAGGTATTGGATACCGACGATCGAATCTCGGGCAAGTAACATACCGATGACAAAGGGAACAACGTATGTTGTTATGCGGTCTGACCGATAAAGATCTTCGTAGAATATGTAGGAGCCAATATGGGCATCCAGGTCCCGCTATTGGTTATTGACCGGAGACGTGTCTCGGTCATGTCTACATTGTTCTCGAACCGTAGGGTCCGCACGCTTAAAGTTACGATGACAGTTGTTATGAGTTTTATGCATGTTGATGTACCGAAGTTAGTTCGGAGTCCCGGATGTGATCACTGACATGACGAGGAGTCTCGAAATGGTCGAGACATAAAGATTGATATATTGGATGACTATATTCGGACACCGGAAGGGTTTCGGAAGAGTTTCGGATAAAACTGGAGCACCGGGGGGTTACCGGAACCCCCGGGGGGTTAATGGGCCTTATGGGCCCAATGTGGAGAAGAGGAAGGGGCTGCCAGGGCAGGCCGCGCGCCCTCTCTCCCCCTAGTCCGAATTGGACAAGGAGGGAGGGGCGGCGCCCCCCCCCCTTTCCTTCTCTCCCCCTCTCTCCTAATAGGACAAGGAAAGGGGGGAGGAGTCCTAGGAGTTGGACTCCTCCTGCGCCCACCTCCTGGCCGGCCGCACCCCTCCCCTTGGCTCCTTTATATACGGAGGCAAGGGGGCACCCTAGGACACACAAGTTGATCCTCGTGATCGTTCCTTAGCCGTGGGCGGTGCCCCCTGCCACCATATTCCACCTCGGTCATATCGTTGGGGTGCTTAGGCGAAGCCCTGCGTCGGTAGAACATCATCATCGTCACCACGCCGTTGTGCTGACGGAACTCATCCCCGAAGCTTTGCTGGATCGGAGCCCGGGGAGCGTCATCGAGCTGTACGTGTGCCAAGAACTCGGAGGTGCCGGAGTAACGGTGCTTGGATCGGTTGGATCGGGAAGAAGACGTACGACTACTTCCTCTACGTTGTGTCAACGCTTCCGTTGCGATCTACAAGGGTACGTAGATCATACTCTCCCCTCTCGTTGCTATGCATCACCATGATCTTGCGTGTGCGTAGGAAATTTTTTGAAATTACTACGTTCCCCAACATTGACCCCCTTCTTCAAATTAGATGTTTCGGAAGCGGGATGAACTCCTAGCACCAGCTCGCATGCGAGCAATTCAAGAGGAATTGGCGGTATTCTTTCTTGACCAAGTGATCGCTGAAGACGAAGAATACTATGTGGACCATGAGTCCGTATGATTATATTTGTAAGAGATAATTATTGTATATATGTAGCCGGTAGTGTCGGATAGATATACGAGAACTTGTTGTTCGACCAATCTCTCGGAGAAGGAGAGGTGGTCGATATCACTTCTCTCTGTATGCATATATGTTCATGACGATCTTCTGTTTCCTTCTTTTGCTTACTAGCTAACTAGCGTGTCTAGTCCTCTCTATACGTATGTATAGTACGTAGCGTCGACCAAGCACGGACGTAAGAGAGGACACTTCTCTCTATTAATTATAGCTAGCTAACACAATATATGAAACACCTAAATTAACCCCCCAAAACCCCCAAACCCCCCCCCCCCTTTCAAAAAAAAAACAAAAACCCCAGCCACAAAAATGCTGACGCGTGGGTGCCTATTGGTCCCGGTTGGTGCCACCAACCGGGACCAAAGGGTCTCCTTCCTGGGCTCTGCGCACTGCCCACGTGGAGGCCCATCAGTCCCGGTTCTGGATTGAACCGGGACTAAAGGTACAGGGCATTAGTACCGACACTTTAGTCCTGGTTCAGGAACCGGGACTAAAGGCCCTTACGAACCGGGACTATAGGCCCTTTTTCTACCAGTGCCCCCTTTCAAAAAAAAAAACAAAAACCCCAGCCACAGAAATGCTGACGCGTGGATGTCTATTGGTCCCGGTTGGTGCCACCAACCGGGACCAAAGGCCCTCCTGCCTGGGCTCGGCGCACAGGCCACGTGGAGCCCCATGTGTCCCGGTTCTGGACTGAACCGGGACTAAAGGGCCAGAGCATTAGTAACGACCCTTTAGTCCCGGTTCAGAAACCGGGACAAAAGGCCCTTACCAACCGGGGCTAATGGGTCGTTTTCTACTAGTGTAGCAACTTGGCGCATCAAGAGAAAATTGTCATGCAAGCTTCATTCTTTGATAAATGCAGACAGATTGAGGGCCAGTAAGTTCTTCATGTGCCTCACTCTGATCACCAGCGACTTGGCAAACAGTTTGGACATGCTATGTGGCAAGCTGATGGGTCGGAAGTCGCCCACGTTCTCCGCATCCACTTTCTTTCTTTTATTGAGGGGTTAAACCAAGCTTTATTGATCAAAGCTCACATGTTGTGAAATACAAAATGGGTCATGGGGCTCAACAAACCATATATGTTGACCCTAATCCAAGGAGTGTGAAAACTTGGCTAACCTATATATCGGCATCACCATTAGTAGCTCTGCCTTCAAACTTAAAAAAAGGTTCAACAAAGAGCTCTTTGTTTAATCTCGGAAATAATAGCACCTGAGCCACCTTGGTTAAAACATGAGATATCGTTGATAGCTTGCTTGGAATCTGATGTGATGACAATGTTCTGTAGCATTAGATCTTCAGCCAAAGCCAGACCCCCTCGGCAAGCTATAGTCTCGAGCGTCGCAACATCTGTAATGCCCATAATCACCAAGGTAGAATTTCCCAAGAAATTCCAGGCATCATCTTTGCAAACTGCGGCTGCAGCCGCCCTTGCACAATCAGGGCGCGATTGGGCCAGTGAAGATTTAGTTCAAGCTTGACTGGCGCCATACATAAATAAAAGGGCTCGATTTTTTTTAATTTTTTTTTGAGAATCAAAAGGACTCGATAAGGACTGCTCTCCGATTCGAACCCTGCCGAAAGCCCTGGCAACCAATATACGTTTGGCAAATTTGCTTTTTTTTTCTCTTTGGTCACGTACGTACTCCTGGCAGCGTAGATATTCTACTATACTCCTTCCTATACTATCTACTCGTATATAATTAGGCAAGGGAGTCCGGGTCGTGTTGGAGTTGGAACACTGGCCGGAGTCGGTCGGTCTATCTATGATCTATATCTATCCTATATAAACAAGGAGAGGACCTGCAGGAGCGCAGCATCAATCAAATCAAACCATACAAGTCGGCCATCAATGGCGCCGTGGTCTGAACTCCCAGAGGACCTCCTAGCCCAGGTCTTTGCGCGCATCTTTTTCCCTGCCCATCGTGCTTACTTTCAGGCCGTGTGCCGTTCTTGGCGCTCTGCAGCGCGGCCCCCTGCGCGGCAGCTTCCGTGGATCGTGTTCCCGCATGGTGGGGTCATGATCCCCTTTAACCGTGCTATGCACCGTGCCGTCTCCTACCCCAAAGCCATAACGAGCTGCATTGGTATGGCTCCCGCCAACCGTGCTCTGCACCAGTTTTTCTCCTTGCCCAAGACGATGACTTGCTTTGGCTCTACCGATGGTTGGATCGCCATCGACGACCGTGTGGGCAAGATGCATAGGAACTACTTGTTGCACAACATGTTTTCTGGCACGACATTGTGTCTCCCCGAGTTGGACGCTGCCATCGGCCATGTTTCCAAGCTTTTCAACATACGCAAGGTGCTGTTGCGGTCCACCCCGGATGACGTCATTGCTCTCATGACCAACCATAGCAGTTGCCCCATCATCTTAACCCGGATTGGGAAGGGTGTGTGGTTGCCCAAGTCTTATGCAGCTTCCCTCGTCAGCATCATCGATGTTGCTTTTCTTGGAGACAGACTTTACGGGGTCACCAAGGATGAGGATCTCGTCTTCCTTGACATGGCCTTCAATGATAGCGGCGTACCCATGGTTACCGGTGGCAAGTGTGTCATCGGAGAAGGTTTTGACTATGATGATTATGGCGACCATGACACAAAGTATGATGACTTGACCAAGATGACCAAGAAGGATATGGTTCCTCCAGAATACCAATATATTGTTGTTGACAAGTCCATGAAGAATGACATCGAAACCATGTGGTACCTGATCGAGTCGCGTGGGAAGATGCTCATGGTGAGGCGACAAGTGGTATCGCCTTCTGAGTTCACTCACAAGGTAGAGGTTTTCGAGGCCGATATGAGTGCAGCCATGTGGGTGCCAGTGGAGGCGGGGCTAGAAGACCAGGCGCTTTTCATCAGCAGACGGTTCAGCAAGTCTGTCTCTGCTGCTTTCAGCAGGGAGATACAAAAAGATGCTATTTATTTTGCTGACACAGAAGATGTATTCGACATGAGGTCCCAAACAGTGATTGCCGGCCAAGGGGATGATTTCGATGACTACAACACATACCTAAGGTTATCCAAGTCGAGGGAGCTAACGTGGGTCTTTCCTCCGGAGCTAGTAGCTTAATTAGTTATTATTACTCCCTTGTTACATTTTCTTTTTGTCGTTAATAATTGTACGATCGATTAGCGCGACTGCATGCATGCAATAAAATGTGTTGACATTTGCTGGGGAAAATATGTATATGTATGAACAGAGTGGTTGTACGATTACATCGGGTCACACTAATCAATCACATCACATCACAGATCCTTCCACAACGAAGCAGCTAGTTCTTCCTTTCTCGCCAAACAAGTCCTGCTAATCAGAAGCTAGCCGATATGTTGGTAGCAGCGCTTGTTGTCAGTTACACTTAAAATCATCAGACAGTCTTGAATATTTTGGTCCAGAAATTTGCCTTCGGGCAATATGTTTTTTCACGCCCTCTGGTTGCGACTGCCGACGAGACCTCCTCGCTGGCGCCTTCAACACCCGCTCGCTTTCCTGGCGTTCACGCGCCCCCTAGTGGGCTGTGGCCCATTCGCTTGATCGGTCCTCGCTCGACCTGCTGCTGCTCGCTCGCTCGATCGGTGCTCGCTGGTTTAGTACCTTTTTTTTTCTTCTTGCGAGCACTTGTCAAAAGAGCCTTGTTGTTTAAAAAGGAAAAAAAATGAGCAATAAATCGAAATAAACCGTGAATTAAAACATGGACATGAATTTTCATAAAAGTTCACCAAAATTGAAAAACATTTCATCGAATTTGAAAAAGTTCATTGAATTTGAAAAAAAATTCATCGAATTTGAAAACTAGTTCATCGGTTTTGAAAAAAAGTTCATCGACTTTGAAAAACTTCATCAAATTTGAAAAACAAATTCATCGGATTTGAAAAAGTTCATCTAACTTGTAAAAAAGTTCATTGAACTTGAAAAAGTTCATCGAATTAGAAAAAAAAAAGTTCACCAGTTTTGAAAGAAGTTCATTGAATTCGAAAAAAAAGTTCATCGAATTTGAAAATAGTTCATCGGCTTTCAAAAAGTCCATCAAATTCGAAAAACTTCATTGAATTTGAATTTTTTTTCACCAAACTAGATTAAAGTTCACGAATTTCAAACGAAAATTACTGTATCATAGAAAAAGGTTAGAAAAAAGGTAAAATGGAAATGAATGAAAATAGAAAAAAATAAAGAAAAAAGAAAGAAGAAAAGAAAACGAAAATTACTGTATCATAGAAAAGAAAACCTATAACTAGACACGTCAACCGTAGGTGGCCGATTGGTTACGACAGCTAAGGTTGCTCCAGGCGGTCGCAAGTTCGACTCGCGGTAACATACACGCTTTCTGTCGCTTTCTTTTCTGCGTCTTTAAAACCAAAAGAAAGGACTATGGGCCGGCCCAACGTGGACAAGTGGGGTGTGCGCCCTGTACCATTAACCCAAACCCATGTCCTCGAAATACTGGAGCATCTGCTAGGAATAAGCTCAGGCCGTGCCACTGCCAGTGTACTCCATGTCTTGCTTTAAGCTACCTCGAGGTCTATGTGAACACATAAATTCATTTATCTGAAAATTCTGGTGGGGAAGAAAAGAGGGCAAAGAAAACCGAGTTGGGTTTCATGGAGCGTTTTGACGGGACCAAAGTATGCGGGAGGTCTAGGTTTACGTGATATAGAGCTTTTCAATCTCACTCTCTTGGCATGACAAGCTTGGCGAGTACTCACAGACCCCAACTCTCTGAGTGCAAGAAGATCTCGTTAAGCGTGTTATTTTGAAGTAACTGCGGACGCCGACTAGGGACCAGGCCCACCTGTCTCATAGGTGGTCGCAACCTGCCGTGTCGCTCCGCCACAAAGTAACAATCAGGGGGCTGCCAGGAACCCAGGCGCACCACTACCTGGATGGAACCACCTGCCCCTTTAGCCCCCATCTCCGAATCATCAACATAAGTATGTAATAGTATAGTATATACCCGTGATCACCTCCCGAGTGATCACGACCCAGTAGTATAGCATGGCAGACAGACAAGAGTGTAGGGCCACTGATGTAATACTAGCAACCTATACTAAGTATTAGGATAGCAGGTAAATGTATCGACAATTCTAGCAACAATGACAGGCTACACAAAAGAATAGGAGCTGTGGAATCAACAATAGTAGCAAACCTAATGCAAGAATAAGAGAGAAGAGAGTGGGCGATATCTGGTTGATCAAAGTGGGTTTGCTTGCCTGGAAGCTTGGCCGAGAAGGAAGGGTCGTCGGTGACGTATTCGTACTCGGTGGCATCAGTGCCAGTCTCGAGGTCTACCAGAGAAGAAGAGGGGGAAGGAACAGTAAATACGGTGCAAACAAAGCATCACAAAATATAACAAGGCAATACGCGGTGGCAGGTACAAGGGAGTTGCAATGATGGTCAGCTACAAATCTGTGACCGAATCACAATGACATGTATACGTGCACTAACTGTAGACATTAGCAATTACAGATATAATAATAAAAAATGTAGCAGTTCTCAAGTCTCACTGCCTCTTCCAGTCCACTGCCACAAATCTGTGATCCAATTTGTATAGGAACATTGTTAGCGCCGCCGCAAACATTGTTACTCCTGCGCTCGGAACATTGTTATGTTCGCGGCTTATGCTAACATTGTTACTCGGCGGAATAACATTGTTAGCACCAGCGCAACATTGTTACTCATATCCTTGGAACATTGTTATTATCGCGGCTGACACTAACAATGTTAATCGTCGGAATAACATTGTTATCGGCGCGTCAAACATTGTTACTCCTCAGCGGAATAACATTGTTAGCGCGGGCGCAAACATTGTTACTCCTTCCCTCAGAACATTGTTATTATCGCGGCTGGCGCTAAAAATGTTTATCGTCGGAATAACATTGTTATCAACGCGTCAAACATTGTTACTCCTCAGCGAAATAACATTGTTAGCATAATGATCGTTAAGTTTTATTGCTATTGCTTTCTTCATGACTTATATATATTCACTTGTTGCTCTAGGATGAAGGCTCCACACCTTCCCTTTGTTATGTGAATTTAATGATAATGAAACCTTGGCTTCTTATGATAATGGTATATATGTGGAACGAATAGAAGAACATATTGCTTTTAAGGATACTTATGAAATTAAATCTTTGTTCGAAAAGTATGAAGATTGTGATGATGATGTTTATTGATCTGAACATTTTGCTATACTTATAGTATTCCTATGATAATAGAAGAAGGAGACTTGTACTGCTTCTTCCGCGAGGTACTCGGCCACTTTGGCCTCGCGTCACAGCTAGTTCACGCCCAGTGGGCGGCACTTCATGTTTGGCCTTCATTGAAAAGATAATCATGATGACATGTATACATGCACTGACTGCAGACATCGGCAATTACAGATATAATAAAAAATGTAGCATTTCTCAAGTCTCACTGCTTCTTCCAGTCCACTGCCACAAATCTGTGATCGAGCTTGTACAGGAACATTGTTAGCGCCGCCGCAAACATTGTTACTCATATGCTCGGAACATTGTTATGTTTGCGGCTTACGCTAACATTGTTACTTCGGCGGAATAACATTGTTAGCACCGCCGCAACATTGTTACTCCTATCCTCGGAACATTGGTATTATCGCGGCTGACGCTGACAATGTTAATCGTCGGAATAACATTGTTATCGGCGCGTCATACATTGTTACTCCTTAGCAAAATAACATTGTTAGTGCGGGCGCAAACATTGTTACTCCTTCCCTCGGAACATTGTTACTATCGCGACTGACGCTAACAATGTTAATCGTCGGAATAAAATTGTTACCGGCGCGTCAAACATTGTTACTCCTCAGCGGACTAACATTGTTAGCGCGGGTGCAAACATTGTTACTCCTTCCCTTGGAACATTGTTATGTTCGTGGCTGAAGGTAACAATGTTACTGAAAGTGCAGCTATCCCTGGGTGGTTTTGGTAATGATTAACAACATATAGCTCATTGAACTAATGCCATTACAAGATAAATATTTCAGGAAAGTTCAATGATTGGCATGGCATGGATAGGAATGTGGACCCCTCAAAATGCTAAGGAAAAAAGATTGGCTCAAGCTTCAAAGTCCAAGACTCTACATTTTCTATTTTAGTGATCAAAGATCACATTGAGTCTATAGGAAAGCCAATACTATTAAAAGGGGATGAGGTGTTGCTTAATGGCTTGCTTGCTCAAAATGCTTAGTGATATGCTCCAAAAGCCCTCAACCACTTTCTCATATCCACATATGTCCCAAAACAAAAGTCAAACTCAGCCCCACCAATTTGATCCATCCGGCGCCACCGAGTTCATTTGACATAGCCACTGCCAGAAACCTTAGTCTTTTCGGTCTCACCGATAGGGATCTCGGTCTCACCGAGATGGGGTTGCAAACTCTCTGTTTCCCTTCGTCACGTTTCAGTCTAACCGAGATGAGCGATCGGTCCCACCGAGTCTGCAATGCAAACTCTCTGTTTCCTTTTCGTAATGCTTCGGTCCCACCGAGACGAGCGAATCGGTCCCACCGAGTTTGCCTAACCAACTCTCTGTTAGCTTATTACCTAAGTCGGTCCAACCGAGTTTGAGTAATTGGTCCAACCGAGATTACGTTATGCCCTAACCTTAATGATATCGGTCCCACCGAGATGACATGTTGGTCCCATCGAAATTGCCTAACGGTCACATATGCACTGAATCGGTCCGACCGAGTTTTCTAATTCGGTCCCACCAAATTAGGTATAATGTGTGTAACGGTTAGATTTTGTGTGGAGGCTATATATACCCCTCCACCCTCTCCTCATTCGTGAGGGAAGCCATCAGATCATGCCTACACTTCCACTACTCATTTTCTGAGAGAGAGCCACCTACTCATGTGTTGAGACCAAGATATTCCAATCCAACCATATGAATCTTGATCTCTGGCCTTCCCCAAGTTGCTTTCCACTCAAATCATCTTTCCACCAAATCCAATCCTATGAGAGTGAGTTGAGTGTTGGGGAGACTATCATTTGAAGAACAAGAGCAAGGAGTTCATCATCAACACACCATCTATTACCTTTTGGAGATGCCATAGCACCACCTATCGGAACCACGACAAAAACATCCGTGTCTCCTATTGCGTTTGCACTCTGCAAACCCTTCTGTTTACATTCTTACAAGTTGCATGCTTTACTTTCCGTTGCTCACATACTCTTTGCATGCTTGCTTGAATTGTGTTAAGATTGCTTGACTTATGCTAAGTTGTTAAAATCTGCCAAGAACAAAAATTGGGAAAAGGTTAAGTTTTTATTTGGTCAAGTAGTCTAATCACCCCCCTCTAGACATACTTTCGATCCTACAATTGGTATCAGAGCTTTGGTCTGCATTTTCCTTGATTCCATAGCTTTTGGTGATCATAGCCTTGGTTTCACAACCTAGGAGAGTATGGCGTCTAGCGAGGGAAATTACCACCGTAGAGGTCCTTACTTTGATGGTACTAATTTTGCTAGTAGGAAGCATAAGATGAAAAATGCATATTCTTGGACATAACCCCGCCGGGGCTATTGTGTGTATTGGCTTGCAAGGTGAATTCTTTGATGGGAGAGAACCAAACCGTAAGCTACCGCGGAAGAGTTGAAGATGCTGCAATACAACGCTCAAGCTTGTGATATCCTCTTCAATGGATTGTGCCCCGAAGAATTCAACAAAATCAGCCGCCTTGAGAATGCAAAGGAAATTTGGGATACTTTGATTGACATGCACGAAGGTACCGACTCCGTCAAGGAATCCAAATTGGATGTGCTTCAAATTCAATTTGACAAGTTCAAAATGAAGGATGGTGAAGGTGTCGCTGAAATGTACTCTAGGCTTGCTCTCATCACAAATGAGATTGCCGGCTTAGGAAGTGAAGAGATGACCGAAAAATTCATCATCAAGAAGATCCTAAGAGCCTTGGATGGAAAATATGATACCGTGTGCACATTGATCCAAATGATGCCCAATTACAAAGATCTCAAGCAAACAAAAGTCATTGGAAGAATTGTTGCTCATGAGATGTCACTCAAGGATAACGAGGAGCTTCACAACAAGTCAAGCGGTGCTTACAAAGCCTCATGTGATGCTCCTACATCATCAAGTGAGAAACAAACCTTCAATGAGGAATTAAGCTTAATGGTGAAAAACTTCAACAAGTTCTACAAGAGTAGAAGCAAAGAAAGAAGTTCCAAGTCAAGGTCCTACAATGACAAAAGATCTTCGAGTCGTGAACGTAATTGCTACAATTGTGGAAGGCCCAGACACTATTCCAATGAGTCTACGACTCCTTACAGAAGGAGAGAAGATTCACCCAAAAGAAGAAGTAGAAGAGAAGAATCACCACCAAGAGAGAGGAGTAGAGATGATCATTATGAACGAAGAACCTCCCGAAGAAGCAAGGATTCGGAAAGGAAGGACAAATCATCAAAGAGCTACACAAAGAGAAGACATCAAGCTCATGTTGGTGAATGGGTATCCGGCTCCGACTCCGACAATCACTCCGAGAGAAGCTATCACTCCGACTCCGAATATACTCAAGATGAAGGTGTTGCCAGTCTAGCACTAGTGTCAACCAACTCCTACGACATATTTGACTCACCAAATGAAGGAATTGAAAGATGCTTCATGGCTAAAGGCCCAAAGGTATCACACCCCGAGTATGTTGATTTCAATAGTGATGAAGATGACTTGTTAGGTGATGATGATTTACTTGTTGACAACTCTAGTGATGAATACTATGATGAAACGTCAATTAATCATGCTAATCAAGATAAAACGAATGACAATGATAAGGAGAAGATTGAGCACCTAACTAAAGAACTAAACACTCTTAAGTTAGCCCATGAAACTATCTTGGAAGACATCGAGAAATTTTAAAGACTCATGAGAAGTTACGTTTTGAAAAGCTCAACCTTGAGCAAGAGCATGAGTTTTTAAAGGCAATGAATGATGATCTTCTCAAGAAAAGTTCTTCTTACATTGCCAAGCGTTTACTCTTATCTACTTACATGCCACAAGTCAAGTCTAGTAACAAGAGCAAGAAAGATTCTTCTCCTAGTAGTAACAATAATCATGCTAAATCCAATGTTGTTACTTCTAGTAGTTCTCTTGATTCCACTAATGATTCTCTTAGCCAAGTTACACTTGAGCAAGAAAATAGCTTATTTAAGGGAATTATAGAGAAGGGTGTCTACAAGAGCCTTGCCGGGAGTAAGCAATTTGAGGAAATTGTACGCAAGCAAGGAAGGCACCGGAAGAATCAAGGTGTTGGTTTTGAACGAAAGTTCAATGCCAATGGAGTTGAGTGGGAAGAAGATCAATACCCCAAGGTGAAGTTTGTTCCCCAACAAGAGAAGTATGATCCTACTTCTTTCCAAGGGACACAAGCTCAAGATGATCTTCCACCACAAGATCGCAAGCAAAAAGGCAAGCACAAGCTTCAAGAGGAGATTGATGCATTTGAAGAAGCTACCAAGGCCTTGGTCAAGTGGGTTCCCAAGACTACATCAAGATCTACTTCATCAAGCTCCACTACTACCCCAAGGATCCCCATCAAGATGACGTGGATCCCAAAGAAGAAGAACTAGAGAGTTCTTGAGGGTGACTCTGCCAATATGCTTCACTCATATCATTTTGGCAAGGACAAGTGCAATCAACTTCCACATCTTGCACTAGTTCAAGAAGTCACAAACTCTCTTGTTGGTAAGACAAGGGACAAGGTAACCAAATGCTTTCATGGACATCATCTTGTGTGTGCATCACTCTATGTCTATGGATATTCTTGCTTGTTCCTTGTGGGACAAACCCGTGTAGGTATTGAAAGTGCAACTCACTCCAATGGATTGCTCCAAATGATAAACAACATTGAGCATCCACATCTTCAACACCTACATGAAGTCATCATCGACAAAACCCAAGGTTAGTTCATCCCTCTTAGGGGGGATCTCACATCTAGGGGAAGCTTCACTCTAAAGAATTGAGCTAAATCAACTCTAATGGTGTGAACACAACAATGCTTTATGTAAAAGTGGTAACCCTACTTGTGCTTAAATGATGAGTATGACCTATGATCAAATGTTCTCATTTGACTCCTAAGTCAATATACTCATATATAGATGAACTAGTCATCGCCAATTGTTTGATAGATGCTAGAATTGGGTGTGCATGCTTTGCCACATATTTCATTTGCCTTTTTATTGTGTGAACATGTTGGTTGCTGATACGTCCATTTTGCATCATGCTTTTATATCGATATTTATTGCATTATGGGATGTTACTACACGTTATGTCACAATACTTATGGCTATTCTCTCTTATTTTACAAGGTTTACATGAAGAGGGAGAATGCCGGCAGCTGGGATTCTGGGCTAGAAAAGGAGCAAATATTGGAGACCTATTCTGCACAGCTCCAAAAGTACTGAAACTCCACGAAAGTCATTTTTGGAATTAATGATAATTATTCAGGGAAAGAAATACCTGAGGGGGGCCACCCACCGTCCATGAGGGTGGGGGCGCGCCCACCCTTACAGGGCGCGCCCCCTGCCTCGTGGGCCCCTGGCAGCCCTCTGGTGCCCATCTTCTTCTATATGAAGTCTTTTACCCTCGAAAAAATCATAAGCAAGCTTTCGGGACAAAACTCCGCTGCCATGAGGCGGAACCAATCTAGGGCTCTGGCAGAGTTGTTCTGCCGGGAAAACTTCCCTCCGGGAGGGGGAAATCATCACCATCGTCATCACCAACGATCCTCTCATTAGGAGGGGTCAATCTCCATCAACATCTTCTCCAGCACCATCTCCTCTCAAACCCTAGTTCATCTCTTGCATCAAATCTTTGTACCAAAACCTCATATTGGTACTGAAGGAAATATGCCCTAGAGGCAATAATAAAGTTATTATTTATTTCCTTATATCATGATAAATGTTTATTATTCATGCTAGAATTGAATTAACCGGAAACATGATACATGTGTGAATACATAGATAAACAGAGTGTCACTAGTATGCCTCTACTTGACTAGCTCGTTAATCGAAGATGGTTATGTTTCCTAACCATGAACAAAGAGTTGTTATTTGATTAACGAGGTCAAATCATTAGTTGAATGATCTGATTGATATGACCCATTCCATTAGCTTAGCACCCGATCGTTTAGTATGTTGCTATTGCTTTCTTCATGACTTATACATGTTCCTATGACTATGAGATTATGCAACTCCCGTTTGTCGGAGGAACACTTTGTGTGCTACCAAACGTCACAACGTAAATGGGTGATTATAAAGGTGCTCTACAGGTGTCTCCAAAGGTAGATGTTGGGTTGGCGTATTTCGAGATTAGGATTTGTCACTCCGATTGTCGGAGAGGTATCTCTGGGCCCTCTCGGTAATGCACATCACATAAGCCTTGCAAGCATTGCAACTAATGAGTTACTTGCGAGATGATGTATTACGAAACGAGTAAAGAGACTTGCCGGTAACGAGATTGAACTAGGTATTGGATACCGACGATCGAATCTCGGGCAAGTAACATACCGATGACAAAGGGAACAACGTATGTTGTTATGCGGTCTGACCGATAAAGATCTTCGTAGAATATGTAGGAGCCAATATGGGCATCCAGGTCCCGCTATTGGTTATTCACCGGAGACGTGTCTCGGTCATGTCTACATTGTTCTCGAACCGTAGGGTCCGCACGCTTAAGGTTTCGATGACAGTTATATTATGAGTTTATGAGTTTTGATGTACTGAAGGAGTTCGGAGTCCCGGATGAGATCAGGGACATGACGAGGAGTCTCAAAATGGTCAAGACGTAAAGATCGATATATTGGACGACTATATTCGGACATCAGAAAGGTTCCGAGTGATTCGGGTATTTTTCGGAGTACCGGGTAGATACGGGAGAAGCAATGGGCCTTGATGGGCTTTAGTGGGAAGAGGAGAAAGGGCCTGCTGCGCCCCCCTCCCCTCTAGTCCGAATTGGACTAGGGAAAAGGGGGCCGGCCACCTATCCTTCTCCTCCACTTCCTTCTCCCTTCCTCCCCTCTTGGTGGACTCCTACTAGGACTTGGAGTCCTAGTAGGACTCCACATCCTGGCCGCACCAACCTTGGCCGGCCTCCTCCTCCTCCTCCATCCTTTATATACTGAGGCAAGGGGCACCCCTAGACACACAAGTTGATCCACGTGATCGTTCCTTAGCCGTGTGCGGTGCCCCCTGCCACCATATTCCACCTCAGTCATACCGTTGTAGTGCTTAGGCGAAGCCCTGCGTCGGTAGAACATCATCATCGTCACCACGCCGTTGTGCCGACGGAACTCATCCCCGAAGCTTTGCTGGATCGGAGCCCGGGGAGCGTCATCGAGCTGTACGTGTGCTAAGAACTCGGAGGTGCCGGAGTAACGGTGCTTGGATCGGTCGGATCGGGAAGACGTACGACTACTTCCTCTACGTTGTGTCAACGCTTCTGTTGCGATCTACGAGGGTACGTAGATAACACTCTCCCCTCTCGTTGCTATGCATCACCATGATCTTGTGTGTGCGTAGGGAAATTTTTGAAATTACTACGTTCCTCAACAGTGGCATCCGAGCCTAGGTTTTATGGTTTGATGTTATATGCACGAGTAGAACACAAGTGAGTTGTGGGCGATATAAGTCATACTGCTTACCAGCATGTCATACTTTGGTTCGGCGGTATTGTTGGATGAAGTGGCCCGGACCGACATTACGCGTACGCTTACGCGAGACCGGTTCCCCCGACGTGCTTTGCACATAGGTGGCTTGCGGGTGACTGTTTCTCCAACTTTAGTTGAACCGAGTGTGGCTACGCCTGGTCCTTGCGAAGGTTAAAACGGAGTCAAATTGACAAACTATCATTGTGTTTTTGATGCGTAGGTGAGATTGGTTCTTGCTTAAGCCCGTAGCAGCCACGTAAAACTTGCAACAACAAAGTAGAGGATGTCTAACTTGTTTTTGCAGGGCATGTTGTGATGTGATATGGTCAAGACATGATGCTGAATTTTATTGTATGAGATGATCATCTTTTGTAACCGAGTTATCGGCAACTGGAAGGAGCCATATGGTTGTCGCTTTATTGTATGCAATGCAATCGCGATGTAATGCTTTACTTTATCACTAAGCGGTAGCGATAGTCGTGGAAGCATAAGATTGGCAAGACGACAACGATGCTACGATGGAGATCAAGGTGTCGCGCCGGTGACAATGGTGATCATGACGGTGCTTCGAAGATGGAGATCACAAGCACAAGATGATGATGGCCATATCATATCACTTATATTGATTGCATGTGATGTTTATCTTTTATGCATCTTATCTTGCTTTGTTTGACGGTAGCATTATAAGATGATCTCTCACTAAATTATCAAGAAGTGTTCTCCCTGAGTATGCACCGTTGCCAAAGTTCATCGTGCCCAGACACCACGTGATGATCGGGTGTGATAAGCTCTACGTCCATCTACAACGGGTGCAAGCCAGTTTTGCACACGCAGAATACTCAGGTTAAACTTGACGAGCCTAGCATATGCACATATGGCCTCAGAACACGGAGACCGAAAGGTCGAGCGTGAATCATATAGTAGATATGATCAACATAGCGATGTTCACCATTGAAAACTACTCCATTTCACGTGATGATCAGTTATGGTTTAGCTGATTTGGATCACGTGATCACTTAGAAGATTAGAGGGATGTCTTTCTAAGTGGGAGTTCTTCAGTAATATGATTAATTGAACTTTAATTTATCATGAACTTAGTCCTGGTAGTACTAGCATACCTATGTTGTAGATCAATAGCTCGCGTTGTTGCTTTCATATGTTTATTTTGATATGTTCCTAGAGAAAATTGTGCTGAAAGATGTTAGTAGCAATGATGCGGATTGGATCCGTGATCTGAGGTTTATCCTCATTGCTGCACAGAAGAATTATGTCGTTGATGCACCGCTAGGTGACAGACCTATTGTAGGAGCAGATGCAGACGTTATGAACGTTTGGCTAGCTCAATATGATGACTACTTGATAGTTTAAGTGCACCATGCTTAACGGCTTAGAATCGGGACTTCAAAAACGTTTTGAACGTCATGGACCATATGAGATGTTCCAGGAGTTGAAGTTAATATTTCAAGCAAATGCCCGAGTTGAGAGATATGAAGTCTCCAACAAGTTCTATAGCTAAAAGATGGAGGAGAATCGCTCAACTAGTGAGCATGTGCTCAGATTGTCTGGGTACTACAATCGCTTGAATCAAGTGGGAGTTAATCTTCCAGATAAGATAGTGATTGACAGAATTCTCTAGTCAACATCACCAAGTTAGTAGAACTTCGTGATGAACTATAATATGCAAGGGATAACAGAAACAACTCCCAAGCTCTTCGTGATGCTGAAATCAACGAAGGTAGAAATCAAGAAAAACATCAAGTGTTGATGGTTGACAAGATCACTAGTTTCAAGAAAAGGGCAGAGGGAAGAAGGGGAACTTCAAGAAGAACAGCAAGCAAGTTGCTGCTCAAGTGAAGAAGCCCAAGTCTGGTCCTAAGCCTGAGACTAAGTGCTTCTACTGCAAAGGGACTGGTCACTGGAAGCGGAACTACCCCAAGTGATTGGCGGATAAGAAGGATGGCAAAGTGAACATAAGTATATTTGATATACATGTTATTGATGTGTACTTTACTAGTGTTTAGAGCAAACCCTCAGTATTTGATACTAGTTCAGTTGCTAAGATTAGTAACTCGAAACGGGAGTTGCAGAATAAACAGAGACTAGTTAAGGGTGAAGTGACGATGTGTGTTGGAAGTGGTTCCAAGATTGATATGATCATCATCACACACTCCCTATAATTTCGGGATTAGTGTTGAACCTAAATAAGTGTTATTTGGTGTTTGCGTTGAGCATGAATATGATTTGATCATGTTTATTGTAATACGGTTATTCATTTAAGTAAGAGAATAAATTGTTGTTCTGTTTACATGAATAAAACCTTATATGGTTACACACCCAATGAAAATAGTTCGTTGGATCTCGATCGTAGTGATACACATAATCATAATATTGAAACCAAAAGATGCAAAGTTAATAATGATAGTGCAACTTATTTGTAGCACTGCCGTTTAGGTCATATTGGTGTAAAGCGCATGAAGAAACTCCATGCTGATGGGCTTTTGGAATCACTTGATTATGAATCAGTTGATGCTTGCGAACCATGCCTCATGGGCAAGATGACTAAGACTCTGTTCTTCGGAACAATGGAGCGAGCAACAGATTTGTTGGAAATCATACATACTGATGTATGTGGTCCGATGAATATTGAGGCTCGCGACAGGTATCATTATTTTCTGATCTTCACAGATGATTTGAGCAGATATGAGTATATCTACTTGATGAAACATAAGTCTGAAACATTTGAAAAGTTCAAAGAATTTCAGAGTGAAGTGAAAAATCATTGTAACAAGAAAATAAAGTTTCTACGATCTGATCGTAGAGAAGAGTATTTGAGTTACGAGTTTGGCCTTCAGTTAAAAACAATGTGAAATAGTTTCACTACTCATGCCACCTGAAACACCACAATGTAATGGTGTGTCCGAACGTCATAACCGTACTTTATTAGACATGGTGCGATCTATGATGTATCTTACCGATCTACCACTTTCGTTTTGGGGTTATGCATTAGAGACAGCTGCATTCACGATAAATAGGGCACCATCTAAATCCGTTGAGAAGACACCGTATGAACTATGGTTTGGCAAGAAACCTAAGCTGTCGTTTCTTAAAGTTTGAGGTTGCAATGCTTATGTGAAAAAGTTTCAACCTGATAAGCTCAAACCCAAATCGGAGAAGTGCGTCTTCACAGGATACCCAAAAGAAAATGTTGGGTACACCTTCTATCACAGATCCAAAGGCAAGACATTCTTTGCTAAGAATGGATCCTTTCTAGAGAAGGAGTTTCTCTCGAAAGAAGTGAGTGGGAGGGAAGTAGAACTTGATGAGGTAACTGTACCTGCTCCCTTATTGGAAAGTAGTTCATCACAGAAATCTGTTCTTGTGACTACTACACCAATTAGTGAGGAAGCTAATGATGATGATCATGTAACTTCATATCAAGTTACTACCGAATCTCGTAGGTAAACCAGAGTGAGATCCACACCAGAGTGGTACGGTAATCCTGTTCTGGAAGTCATGTTACTAGACCATGACAAACTTGCGAACTATGAGGAAGCGATGATGAGCCCAGATTCCGCGAAATGGTTTGAAGCCATGAAATCTGAGATATGATCCATGTATGAGAACAAAGTATGGACTTTGATGGATTTGCCCGATGATCGGCAAGCCATAGAAAATAAATGGATCTTCAAGAGGAAGACAGACGCTGATAGTAGTGTTACTATCTATAAAGCTAGACTTGTCGAAAAAGGTTTTTTGACAAAGTTCAAGGTGTTGACTACGATGAAATTTTCTCACTCGTAGCGATGCTTAAGTCTGTCCAAATCATGTTAGCAATTGCCGCATTTTTATGAAATCTGGCAAATGGATAAACAAAACTACATTCCTTAATGGATTTAAAGAAGAGTTGTATATGATGCAACCAGAAGGTTTTGTCAAATCCTAAAGATGCTAACAAAATATGCAAGCTCCAGCGATCCATCTATGGACTGGTGCAAGCATCTCGGAGTCGGGATATACACTTTGATAAGTTGATCAAAGGATATAGTTTTATACAGACTTGCGGTGAAGCCTGTACTTACAAGAAAGTGAGTGGGAGCACTACAGCATTTCTGATAAGTATATGTGAATGACATATTGTTGATCGGAAATAATGTAGAATTATTCTGCAAAGCATAAAGGAGTGTTTGAAAGGAGTTTTTTCAAAGAAAGACCTAGAAGAAGCTGCTTACATATTGAGCATCAAGATCTATAGATATAGATCAAGACACTTGATAAGTTTTTTCAATGAGTACATACCTTGACAAGATTTTGAAGTAGTTCAAAATGGAACAGTCAAAGAAAGAGTTCTTGTCTGTGTCATAAGGTGTGAAATTGAGTAAGACTCAAAGCCCGACCACGACAGAAGATAGAAAGAGAATGAAAGTCATTCCCTATGCCTCAGCCATAGGTTCTATAAAGTATGCCATGCTGTGTACCAGATCTATTGTATACCCTACACTGATTGGCATGGGAGTACAATAGTGATCTAGGAGTAGATCACTGGACAGCGGTCAAAATTATCCTTAGTGGAATAAGGATATGTTTCTCGATTATGGAGGTGACAAAAAGGTTCGCCATAAAGGGTTACGTCGATGCAAGCTTTGACACTGATCTGGATGACTCTAAGTCTCGATCTAGATACATATTGAAAGTAGGAGCAATTAGCTAGAGTAGCTCCGTGCAGAGCATTGTAGACATAGAAAATTGCAAAATACATAACGGATCTGAATGTGAAAGACCGTTGACTAAGATTCTCTCACAAGCAAAACATGATCACACCTTAGTACTCTTTGGGTGTTAATCACATAGCGATGTGAACTAGATTACCGAATCTCGTAAACCCTTTGGGTGTTGGTCACATGGCGATGTGAACTATGGGTGTTAATCACATGATGATGTGAACTATCGATGTTAATCACATGGTGATGTGATCTAGATTATTGACTCTAGTGCAAGTGGGAGACTGAAGGAAATATGCCCTAGAGGCAATAATAAAGTTATTATTTATTTCCTTATATCATGATAAATGTTTATTATTCATGCTAGAATTGTATTAACCGGAAACATGATACATGTGTGAATACATAGACAAACAGAGTGTCACTAGTATGCCTCTACTTGACTAGCTCGTTAATCGAAGATGGTTATGTTTCTAACCATGAACAAAGAGTTGTTATTTGATTAACGAGGTCACAACATTAGTTGAATGATCTGATTGACATGACCCATTCCATTAGCTTAGCACCCGATCGTTTAGTATGTTGCTATTGCTTTCTTCATGACTTATACATGTTCCTATGACTATGAGATTATGCAACTCCCGTTTGCCGGAGGAACACTTTGTGTGCTACCAAACGTCACAACATAAATGGGAGATTATAAAGGTGCTCTACAGGTGTCTCCAAAGGTAGATGTTGGGTTGGCATATTTCGAGATTAGGATTTGTCACTCCGATTGTCGGAGAGGTATCTCTGGGCCCTCTCGGTAATGCACATCACATAAGCCTTGCAAGCATTGCAACTAATGAGTTAGTTGTGAGATGATGTATTACGGAACGAGTAAAGAGACTTGCCGGTAACGAGATTGAACTAGGTATTGGATACCGACGATCGAATCTCGGGCAAGTAACATACCGATGACAAAGGGAACAACGTATGTTGTTATGCGGTCTGACCGATAAAGATCTTCGTAGAATATGTAGGAGCCAATATGGGCATCCAGGTCCCGCTATTGGTTATTGACTGGAGACGTGTCTCGGTCATGTCTACATTGTTCTCGAACCGTAGGGTCCGCACGCTTAAGGTTTCGATGACAGTTATATTATGAGTTTATGAGTTTTGATGTACCGAAGGAGTTTGGAGTCCCGGATGAGATCAGGGACATGACGAGGAGTCTCGAAATGGTCGAGACGTAAATATCGATATATTGGACGACTATATTCGGACATCAGAAAGGTTCCGAGTGATTCGGGTATTTTTCGGAGTACCGGGTAGTTACGGGAGAAGCAATGGGCCTTGATGGGCTTTAGTGGGAAGAGGAGAAAGGGCCTGCTGCGCCCCCCCCTCCCCTCTAGTCCGAATTGGACTAGGGAAAAGGGGGCCGGCCACCTTTCCTTCTCCTCCACTTCCTTCTCCCTTCCTCCCCTCTTGGTGGACTCCTACTAGGACTTGGAGTCCTAGTAGGACTCCACATCCTGGCCGCACCAACCTTGGCCGGCCTCCTCCTCCTCCATCCTTTATATACTGAGGCAAGGGGCACCCCTAGACACACAATTTGATCCACGTGATCATTCCTTAGCCGTGTGCGGTGCCCCCTGCCACCATATTCCACCTTAGTCATACCGTTGTAGTGCTTAGGCGAAGCCCTGCTTCGGTAGAGCATCATCATCGTCACCACGCCGTTGTGCTGACGGAACTCATCCCCGAAGCTTTGCTGGATCGGAGCCCGGGGAGCGTCATCGAGCTGTACGTGTGCTAAGAACTCGGAGGTGCCGGAGTAACGGTGCTTGGATCGGTCGGATCGGGAAGACGTACGACTACTTCCTCTACGTTGTGTCAACGCTTCCGTTGCGATCTACGAGGGTACGTAGATAACACTCTCCCCTCTTGTTGCTATGCATCACCATGATCTTGCGTGTGCATAGGGAAATTTTTGAAATTACTACGTTCCTCAACAGGTACCTGTGGGTTGCTAGTAGTGTTGATTACTCCTTGTAGTTGATGCTAGTTGGTTTATCCGGTGGAAGATTATTTGTTCAGATCCTCAATGCATATTAATACCCCTATGATCATGAACATGAATATACTTTGCGAGTAGTTACGTTTGTTCTTGAGGACATGGGTGAAGTCTTGCTATTAGTAGTCATGTGAATTTGGTATTCGTTCGATATTTTGATGAGATGTATGTTGTCTCTCCTCTAGTGGTGTTATGTGAACATCGACTACATGACACTTCACCATTATTTGGGCCTAGAGGAAGGCATTGGTAAGTAATAAGTAGATGATGGGTTGCTAGGGTGATAGAAGCTTAAACCCTAGTTTATGCGTTGCTTCGTAAGGGGCTGATTTGGATCCATATGTTTCATGCTATGGTTAGGTTTACCTTAATACTTCTTTTGTAGTTGCGGATGCTTGCAATAGGGGTTAATCATAAGTGGGATGCTTGTCCAAGAAAGGGCAGCACCCAAGCACCGGTCCACCCACATATCAAATTATCAAAGTAACAAACGCGAATCATTTGAGCGTGATGAAAACTAGCTTGACGATAATTCCCATGTGTCCTCGGGAGCGCTTTTCTCATTATAAGAACTTGTCCAGGCTTGTCCTTTGCTACAAAAAGGATTGGGCGACCTTGCTGCACTTTATTTACTTTCATTGCTTGTTACCAGTTACAAATTATCTTATCACAAAACTATCTGTTACCTACAATTTCAGTGCTTGCAGAGAATACCTTACTGAAAACCGCTTGTCAATTCCTTCTGCTCCTCGTTGGGTTCGACACTCTTACTTATCGATAGGACTACGATAGATCCCCTACACTTGTGGGTCATCAAGACTCTTTTCTGGCGCCGTTTTCGGGGAGTGAAGCGCCTTTGGTGAGTGGAAGTTGGTAAGGAAACATTTGTATAGTGTGCTGAAATTTACTGTCACTTGTTACTATGGAAACTAATCCTTTGAGGGGCTTGTTCGGGGTATCTTCACCCTGACCAGTAGAGCAAAGAGTTGCTCCTCAACCTACTGAACCTACTGAAAATGTTTATTTTGAAATTCCTTCGGTTATGGTAGAGAAACTGCTAGCTAATCCCTTTGCAGGAGATGGAACATTGCATCCCGATTTACACCTTATCTATGTGGATGAAGTTTGTGGATTATTTAAGCTTGCAGGTATGCCCGATGATGTTGTTAAGAAGAAGGTCTTCCCTTTATCTTTGAAGGGAGATGCATTGACATGGTATAGGCTATGTGATGATATGGGATCTTGGGACTATAAACGATTGAAATTGGAATTTCACCAGAAGTTTTATCCTATGCATCTTGTTCATCGTGATCATAATTATACATATAATTTTTGGCCTCGCGAAAGAGAAAGCATCGCTCAAGCTTGGGGGAGGCTTAAGTCAATGTTATATTCATGCCCCAATCATGAGCTCTCAAGAGAAATGATTATTCAAAAAATTTATGCTCGTCATTCTCTTAATGATCGCACCATGCTTGATACTTCTTGTGTTGGTTCTTATATGCTGAAGACTATTGAATTCAACTGGGATTTATTGGAAAGAATAAACGCAACTCTGAATATTGGGATTCTGACGATGGTAAGGAGTCAGGTATGACACCTAAGTTTGATTGTGTTAAGTCTTTCGTGGATTTAGCACTAAATATGGACTTGACTCTGAGATAGTAGCTTCCTTCTGTGAATCATTTGCTACTCATGTTGATCTCCCTAAGGAGAAGTGGTTTAAATATAATCCTCCCACTAAAGTAAAAGTAGTTGCACCTATTACAGTTGAAGAAAAGACTATCACTTATAATGATCCTGTTGTTCCTACTACTTATGTTGAGAAACCACCTTTCCCTGTTAGGATAAAGGATCATGCTAAAGCTTCAAATGTTGTTCGTAAGAGTAATACTAGAACATATACACCTCATGAGCAAATTAAAGTTGAACCTAGTATTGCTATGGTTAAAGATCTCTTGGCTGATAATATTGATGGGCATGTTATTTACTTCTATGATGAAGCTGCTAATATTGCTAGACCCGATGCTAAGAAACATAGAACTGTTGTAGGCATGCCTGTTATTTCTGTTAAAATAGGAGATCATTGTTATCATGGCCTATGTGATATGGGTGCTAGTGCCACTGCAATACCTCATTCCTTATATAAAGAAATTATGCATGACATTGCACCTGCTGAGATAGAAGATATTCTGTTACAATTAAGCTTGCCAATAGAGATACTATTTCACTAATTGAGATTGTTAGAGATGTTGAAGTCTTTTGTGGGAAAGTTAAATACCCTGCTGATTTTCTTGTTCTTGGTTCCCCACAAGATGACTTTTGTCCCATTATATTTGGTAGACCCTTCTTGAATACTGTTAATGCTAGGATTGATTGCGAAAAGGATGTTGTTACGATTGGCTTAGGAGATATGTCTCATGAGTTTAATTTTGCTAAATTTCGTAGACAACCCCATGATAAAGAATTGCCTAGTAAGGATGAAATTATTGTTATTGCTTCTATTGCCGTGCCTCCTACTGATCCGTTAGAACAATATTTGCTTGACCATGAAAATGATATGTTTATGAATGAAAGAAGGGAGATAGATGAAGAATTCTTTAAACAGGGTCCTATTCTAAAACACAACTTGCTTGTTGAAATCCCAGGGGATCCCCCTCCACCCAAGGGTGATCCCGTGTTTGATCTTAAACCATTACCTGATACTCTTAAATATGCTTATCTTGATGAAAAGAAGATATATCCTGTTATTATTAGTGCTACCTTTCAGAGCAGGAAGAGGAAAGATTATTGAAAACTCTGAAGAAGCATCATGCTGCTATTGGATATACTCTTGATGATCTTAAGGGCATTAGTCCTACTTTATGCCAACACAAAATAAAATTGGAAGAAGATGCCAAACCAGTTAGAGATCATCAACGACGATTAAATCCTAAGATGAAGGAAGTGGTAAGAAAAGAAATACTAAAGCTCCTTGAGGCAGGTATAATTTATCCCGTTGCTGATAGTCAATGGGTAAGTCTTGTCCATTGTGTCCCTAAGAAGGGAGGTATTACTGTCGTTCCTAATAATAAAGATGAATTGATCCCGCAAAGAATAATTACAGGTTATAGGATGGTAATTGATTTTCGTAAATTAAATAAAGCTACTAAGAAAGATCATTACCCTTTACCTTTTATTGATCAAATGCTAGAAAGACTATCCAAACATACACATTTCTGCTTTCTAGATGGTTATTCTGGTTTCTCTCAAATACCTGTGTCAGCAGACGATCAAGCAAAAACTACTTTTACTTGCCCTTTCGGTACTTTTGCTTATAGACGTATACCTTTTGGTTTATGTAATGCACCTGCTACCTTTCAAAGACTCATGATGGCTATATTCTCTGACTTTTGTGAAAAGATTTGTGAGGTATTCATGGATGATTTTTCCGTTTATGGATCCTCTTTTGATGATTGCTTGAGCAACCTTGATCGAGTTTTGCAGAGATGCAAAGATACTAGTCTTGTTTTGAATTGGGATAAGTGCCACTTTATGGTTAATGAAGGCATTGTCTTGGGGCATAAAATTTATGAAAGAGGTATTGAAGTTGATAAAGCTAAAGTTGATGCTATTGAAAAGATGCCGTGTCCCAAGGATATTAAAGGTATAAGAAGTTCCCTTGGTCATGCCGGTTTTTATAGGAGGTTCATTAAGGACTTTTCTAAAATCTCTAGGCCTCTGACTAATCTATTGCAAAAAGATATTCCCTTTGTCTTTGATGATGATTGTGTAGAAGCATTTGAAATACTTAAGAAAGCTTTGATTTCTGCACCTATTGTTCAGCCACCCGATTGGAATTTACCCTTTGAAATTATGTGTGATGCTAGTGATTATGCAGTAGGTGCTGTTCTAGGACAAAGAGTTGATAAGAAACTAAATGTTATCCAATATGCTAGTAAAACTCTAGACACTGCCTAGAGAAATTATGCTACTACTGAAAAAGAATTCTTAGCACTTGTATTTGCTTGTGATAAGTTCAGACCTTATATTGTTGATTCTAAAGTAACTATTCACACTGATCATGCTGCTATTAAATATCTCATGGAAAAGAAAGATGCTAAACCTAGACTTCTTAGATGGGTTCTCTTGCTCCAAGAATTTGATTTGCATATTATTGATAGAAAGGGAGCTGAGAACCCCGTTGCAGACAACTTGTCTAGGTTAGAGAATGTTCTTGATGACCCATTACCTATTGATGATAGCTTTCCTGATGAACAATTAGCTGTCATAAATGCTTCTCATACTGCTCCATGGTATGCTGATTGTGCTAATTACATCGTTGCTAAATTTATACCACCTAGTTTCACATACCAGCAAAAGAAAAAGTTCTTTTATGATTTAAGACATTACTTCTGGGATGACCCACACGTTTATAAAGAAGGAGTAGATAGTGTTATTAGATGTTGTGTACCTGATCATGAACAGGAACAGATCCTATGCAAGTTTCACTCCGAGGCATATGGAGGACACCACGCTGGAGATAGAACTGCACATAAGGTATTGCAATCCGGTTTTTATTGGCCTACTCTCTTCAAAGATGACTGTAAGTTTGTCTTGTCTTGTGATGAATGTCAAATAATTGGTAATATTAGTAGACATCAAGAAATGCCTATGAATTATTCTCTTGTTATTGAACCATTTGATGTTTGGGGATTTGATTTTATGGGACTGTTTCCTGCCTCTAATGGGTATACACATATTTTAGTTGTTGTTGATTACGTTACTAAGTGGGTAGAAGCTATTCCAACTAGTAGTGCTGATCATAACACCTCTATTAAGATGCTTAAAGAAGTTATTTTTTCCGAGGTTTGGAGTCCCTAGATACTTAATGACTAATGGTGGTTCACATTTTATTCATGGTGCTTTTCGTAAAATTCTTGCTAAGTATGACGTTAATCATAGAATTGCATCTCCATATCACCCACAGTCTAGTGGTCAAGTGGAATTGAGTAATAGAGAGCTCAAATTAATTTTGCAAAAGACTGTTAATAGATCTAGAAAGAATTGGTCCAAGAAACTTGATGATGCATTATGGGCCTATAGAACTGCATATAAAAATCCTATGGGTATGTCTCCATATAAAATGGTTTATGGAAAAGCATGTCACTTACCTCTCGAACTTGAACATAAGGCATATTGGGCCATTGAAGAGCTCAATTGTGATTTCAAACTTGCCCGTGAGAAGAGGTTATTTGACATTAGTGTTGGGGAACGTAGCAATAATTCAAAATTTTCCTACGTGTCACCAAGATCAATCTATGGAGTCATCTAGCAACGAGGGAGGAGTGGATCTACATACCCTTGTAGATCGCGTGCGGAAGCGTTAAGAGACCGGGGTTGATGGAGTCGTACTCGTCGTGATCCAAATCACCGATGATCCTAGCGCCGAATGGACGGCACCTCCGCGTTCAACACACGTACGGAGCAGCAACGTCTCCTCCTTCTTGATCCAGCAAGGGGGGAGGAGAGGTTAATCGAGATCCAGCAGCACGACGGCATGGTGGTGGAAGTAGCGGGATTCCAACAGGGCTTCGCCAAGCGCTGCGGGAAGAGGGAGATGTGTCACGGGAGGGAGAGGGAGGCGCCAGGGCTTAGGTGCGGCTGCCCTCCCTTCCCCCCACTATATATAGGGCCAAGGGAGAGGGGGGGCGCAACCTTTACCCTTCCTCCAAGGAAGGGTGCGGCTAGGGAGGAGTCCCTCCTCCCCAAGGCACCTAGGAGGTGCCTTCCCCCTTTAGGACTCTTCCTTTCCTTATCCCTTGGCGCATGGGCCTCTTGGGGCTGGTGCCCTTGGCCCATATAGGCCAAGGCGCACACCCCTACAGCCCATGTGGCCCCCCGGGGCAGGTGGCCCCACCCGGTGGACCCCCGGGACCCTTCCGGTGGTCCCGGTACAATACCGGTGACCCCGAAACTTGTCCCGATGGCCGAAATAGCACTTCCTATATATAATTCTTTACCTCCGGACCATTCCGGAACTCCTCATAACATCCGGGATCTCATCCGGGACTCCGAACAACTTTCGGGTTACCGCATACTAATATCTCTATAACCCTAGCGTCATCGAACCTTAAGTGTGTAGACCCTACGGGTTCGGGAAGCATGCAGACATGACCGAGACCTTCTCCGGTCAATAACCAATAGCGGGATCTGGATACCCATGTTGGTTCCCACATGTTCCACGATGATCTCATCGGATGAACCACGATGTCAAGGATTCGATCAATCCCGTATACAATTTCCTTTGTCTAGCGGTACGATACTTGCCCGAGATTCGATCGTCGGTATCCTGATACCTTGTTCAATCTCGTTACCGGCAAGTCTCTTTACTCATTCTGTAACACATCATCCCGTGATCAACTCCTTGATCACATTGTGCACATTATGATGATGTCCTACCAAGTGGGCCCAGAGATACCTCTCCGTCACACGGAGTGACAAATCCCAGTCTCGATTCATGCCAACCCAACAGACACTTTCGGAGATACCTGTAGTGTACCTTTATAGCCACCCAGTTACATTGTGACGTTTGGCACACCCAAAGTATTCCTACGGTATCCGGGAGTTGCACAATCTCATGGTCTAAGGAAATGATACTTGACATTAGAAAAGCTTTAGCATACGAACTACACGATCTAGTGCTATGCTTAGGATTGGGTCTTGTCCATCACATCATTCTCCTAATGATGTGATCTCGTTTATCAACGACATCCAATGTCTATGGTCAGGAAACCGTAACCATCTATTAATCAATAAGCTAGTCAACTAGAGGCTTACTAGGGACATGGTGTTGTCTATGTATCCACACATGTATCTGAGTTTCCTATCAATACAATTATAGCATGGATAATAAACGATTATCATGAACAAGGAAATATAATAATAACTAATTTGTTATTGCCTCTAGAGCATATTTCTAACAGTCTCCCACTTGCACTAGAGTCAATAATCTAGTTCACATTGCCATGTGATTAACACTCATAGGTCACATTGCCATGTGACCAACATCCAAAGAGTTTACTAGAGTTAATAATCTAGTTCACATCACTATGTGATTAACACTCAATGAGTTCTGGGTTTGATCATGTTGCTTGTGAGAGAGGTTTTAGTCAACGGGTCTGCAACATTCAGATCCGTATGTACTTCGCAAATCTCTATGTCATCTTGTAGATGCAACTACTACGCTACATTTGGAGCCATTTCAAATAACTGTTCTACTTGGAGCTATTCCAAATCGTTGCTCCATTATACGTATCCAGTATCTCTACTCAGAGCTATCCGGATAGGTGTTAAGCTTGCATCGACGTAACTCTTTACGTCGAACGCTTTATCACCTCCATAACCGAGAAACATATCCTTATTCCTCTAAGGATAATTTTGACCGCTATCTGGTGATCTACTCCTAGATCACCTTCGTACCCTCTAGCCAGACATGTGGCAACGCACACATCAGGTGCGGTACACAGCATAGCATACTATGGAGCCTATGTCTAAGCATAGGGGACGACCTTCGTCCTTTCTCTCTGTTCTGCCGTGGTCGAGCTTTAAGTCTTAACTTCGTACCTTACAACTCAGGCAAGAACTCCTTCTTTGACTGGTCCATCTTGAACACCTTCAAGATCATGTCAAGGTATGTGCTCATTTGAAAGTACCATTAAGCGTTTTGATCTATCCTTATAGATCTTGATGCTCAATGCTCAAGTAGCTTAATCCAGGTTTTCCATTGAAAAACACTTTTCAAATAACCCTATATGCTTTCCAGAAATTCTACGTCATTTCTGATCAACAATATGTCAACAACATATATTCATCAGAAATTCTATAGTGCTCCCACTCACTTCTTTGGAAATACAAGTTTCTCATAAACTTTGTATACACCCAAAATCTTTGATCATCTCATCAAAGCATACATTCCAACTTCGAGATGCTTACTCCAGTCCTTAGAAGGATTGCTGGAGCTTTGCATACTTATTAGCATCTTTCAGGATTGACAAAACCTTCCGGTTGTATCACATACAACCTTTCCTCAAGAAAATCATCGAGGAAACAATGTTTTCACATCCTATCTGCAAGACTTCATAAATAATGCAGTAATCGCTAATATAATTCCAACAGACCTTTTTAGCATCGCTACGTGCGAGAAAGTAGTCAACTCCTTGAACTTGTCGGGAAACATCTTAACGACAAGTCAAGCTTTCTTAATGGTGACATTTACCATCATTGTCCGTCTTCCTTTTAAAATCCATCTATACTCAACAGCCTCACGACCATCGAGCCGTTCTGCCAAAGTCTACACTTTGTTTTCATACATGGATCCTCTCTCGGATTTTATGGCCTCGAGCCATTCATCGGAACCTGTGCCCACCATCGCTTCTCCATAGCTCGTAGGTTCATTATTGTCTAGCAACATGACTTCTAAGACAGGATTACGTACCACTCTGAAGTAGTACGCATCCTTGTCATCCTACGAGGTTTGGGAGTGGCTTGATTTGAAGTCTCATGATCACTATCATAAGCTTCCACTTCAATTGGTGTAGGTGCCACAGGAACAACTCTTTGTGCCCTGCTATACACTAGTTGTAGTGACGGTTCAATAACCTCATCAAGTCTCCACCATCCTCCCACTCAATTCTTTCGAGAGAAACTTTTCCTCAAGAAAGGACCCGATTCTAGAAACAATCCCTTATTGCTTTTGGATTTGAGACAGGAGGTATACCCAAATGTTTTGGGTGTCCTATGAAGATGCATTTATCCGCTTTGGGTTTGAGTTTATCAGCCTGAAACTTTTTCACATAAGCGTCGCAGTCCCAAACTTTTAAGAAATGACAGCTTAGGTTTCTCTAAACCATAGTTCATACGGTGTCATCTCATCGGAATTACGTGGTGCCCCTTTTAAAGTGAATGTGGTTGTCTCTAATGCCTAACCCATAAACTATTGTGGTAATTCGATAAGAGACATCATGGTATGCATCATATCCAATAGGGTGCAGTTATGATGTTCGGACACACCATCACACTATGGTGTTCCAGGCTGTATCAGTTGTGAAACAATTTCCACAATGTCTTAATTCTGTGCCAAACTCGTAATTCAGATATTCATCTCTATGATCATATCATAGATACTTTATCCTCTTGTCACGATGATCTTTCAACTTCACCCTGAAATTACTTGAACCTTTCAATAATTCAGACTCGTGATTCATCAAGTAAATATACTCAACACCTACTCAAATCATCTGTGAAGTAAGAACATAACGATATCCACTACACGCCTCAGCACTCATTGGACTGCACACATCAAAATGTATTACTTCCCACAAGTTGCTTTCTAGTTCCATTTTACTGAAACCGAGGCTTTCAGTCATCTTGCCCATGTGGTATGATTTGCATGTCTCAAGTGATTCAAAAAATCAAGTGAGTCCAAACGGTCCATTTGCATGGAGTTTCTTCATGCATAAACACCAATAGACATGGTTCGCATGTCTCAAACTTTTCAAAAACGAGTGAGCCCAAAGATCCATCAACATGGAGCTTCTTCATGCGTTTTATACCGATATGACTTAAGTGGCAGTGCCACAAGTAGGTGGTACTATCATTACTATCTTATATCTTTTGGCATGAACATGTGTATCACTACGATCGAGATTCAATAAACCATTCATTTTAGGCGTAAGACCATTGAAGGTATTATTCAAATAAACAGAGTAACGATTATTCTCCTTAAATGAATAACCGTATTGCGATAGTCATAATCCAATCATGTCTATGCTCAACGCAAACACCAAATAACCATTATTTAGGTTTAACACCAATCTCGATGGTAGAGGGAGCGTGTGATGCTTGATCATATCAACATTGGAAACACTTCCAACACATATCGTCAGCTCACCTTTAGCTAGTCTCCGTTTATTCCGTAGCTTTTATTTCGAGTTACTAACACTTAGCAACTGAACCGGTATCTAATACCCTGGTGCTACTAGGAGTACTAGTAAAGTACACATCAACACAATGTATATCCAATATACTTCTATCGACCTTGCCAGCCTTCTAATCTACCAAGTATCTAGGGTAATTCTGCTCCAGTGGCTGTTCCCCTTATTACAGAAGCACTTAGTCTCGGGTTTGGGTTCAACTTTGGGTTTCTTCACTAGAGCAGCAGCTAAATTGCCGTTTCATGAAGTATCCCTTCTTGCCCTTGCCCTTCTTGAAACTAGTGGTTTCACCAACCATCAACAATTGATGCTCCTTTTGATTTCTACTTTCGCGGTGTCAAACATCGTGAATATTTCAAGGATCATCATATATGTCCCCGATTATAGTTCATCATGAAGCTCTAGCAGCTTGGTGGTAATTACTTCGGAGAAACATCACTGTCTCAACTGGAAGATCAACTCCCACTGATTCAAATGATTGTTGTACTCAGACAATCTGAGCACAAGCTCAACAATTGAGCTTTTCTCCCTTAGTTTGCAGGCTAAGAAAATCGTCGGAGGTCTTATACCCCTTGACGTGGGCACGAGCCTGAAATCCCAATTTCAGCCCTCAAAACATCTCATATGTTTTGCGACGTTTCAAAACCGTCTTCGGTGCCTCAACTCTAAACCGTTTAACTGAACTATCACGTAGTTATCAAAATGTGTATGTCAGATGTTCGCAACATCCACAGACAACGTTCGAGGTTCAGCACACTGAGCGGTGCATTAAGGACATAAGCCTTCTATGAAGCAATGAGGACAATCCTCAGTTTACGGACCTAGTCCGCATAATTGCTACTATCAACTTTCAACTAAATTTTCTCTAGGAACATAACTAAACAGTAGAACTGAAGCGCGAGCTATGACATAATTTGCGAAGACCTTTTGACTATGTTCAGGATAATTAAGTTCATCTTATGAACTCCCACTCAGATAGACATCCCTCCAATCATCTAAGTGATTACATGATCCGAGTCAACTAGGCCGTGTCCGATCATCACGTGAGACGGACTAGTCAACATAGGTGAACATCTTCATGTTGATCGTATCTACCATACGACTCATGCTCGACCTTTCGGTCTCTTGTGTTCCGAGGCCATGTCTGTACATGCTAGGCTCGTCAAGTCAACCTAAGTGTTTTGCATGTGTTCCGAGGCCATGTCTATACATGCTAGGCTCGTCAACACCCGTTGTATGTGAATCATAAGAATCTATCACACCCGATCATCACGTGGTGCTTCGAAACGTCGAACTTTCGCAACGGTGCACAGTTAGGGGGAACACCTTCTTGAAATTTTAATGAGGGATCATCTTATTTGCTACCGTCGTTCTAAGCAAATACGATGTATAAACATGATAAACATCACATGCAATAAAATAGTAACATGATATGGCCATCATCACTTTGCTCCTTTTGATCTCCATCTTCGGGGCTCCATGATCATCATCGTCACCGGCATGACACCATGATCTCCATCATCATGATCTCCATCATCGTGTCTTCATGAAGTTGTCTCGCCAACTATTACTTATACTACTACAGCGAACGATTAGCAATAAAGTAAAGTAATTACATGACGTTTATGTTGACACGCAGGTCATAAATAAATTAAGACAACTCCTATGGCTCCTGCCGGTTGTCATACTCATCGACATGCAAGTCGTGATTCCTATTACAAGAACATGATCATCTCATACATCACATATATCATTCATCACATCCTTTGGCCATATCACATCACATAGCATACCCTGCAAAAACAAGTTAGACGTCCTCTAATTGTTGTTTGCATGTTTTACGTGGCTGCTATGGGTTTCTAGCAAGAACGTTTCTTACCTACGCAAAACCACAACGTGATATGCCAATTGCTATTTACCCTTCATAAGGACCCTTTTCATCGAATCCGATCCGACTAAAGTGGGAGAGACAGACACCCGCCAGCCACCTTATGCAACTAGTGCATGTTAGTTGGTGGAACCGGTCTCACGTAAGCATACATGTAAGGTTGGTCCGGGCCGCTTCATCCCACAATGCCGCCGAATCAAGATTGGACTAGTAACGGTAAGCATATTGAACAAAATCAACGCCCACAACTACTTTGTGTTCTACTCGTGCATAGTAACTACGCATAGACCTAGCTCATGATGCCACTGTTGGGGAACGTAGCAATAATTCAAAATTTTCCTACGTGTCACCAAGATCAATCTATGGAGTCATCTAGCAACGAGGGAGGAGTGGATCTACATACCCTTGTAGATCCCGCGCGGAAGCGTTCAAGAGAACGGGGTTGATGGAGTCGTACTCGTCGTGATCCAAATCACCGATGATCCTAGCGCCGAACGGACGGCACCTCCGCGTTCAACACACGTACGGAGCAGCAACGTCTCCTCCTTCTTGATCCAGCAAGGGGGGAGGAGAGGTTAATGGAGATCCAGCAGCACGACAGCGTGGTGGTGGAAGTAGCGGGATTCCAACAGGGCTTCGCCAAGCGCTGCGGGAAGAGGGAGATGTGTCACGGGAGGGAGAGGGAGGCGCCAGGGCTTAGGTGCGGCTACCCTCCCTTCCCCCCACTATATATAGGGCCAAGGGAGAGGGGGGCGCAGCCTTGGCCCTTCCTCCAAGGAAGGGTGCGGCTAGGGAGGAGTCCCTCCTCCCCAAGGCACCTAGGAGGTGCCTTCCCCCTTTAGGACTCTTCCTTTCCTTATCCCTTGGCGCATGGGCCTCTTGGGGCTGGTGCACTTGGCCCATATAGGCCAAGGCGCACACCCCTACAGCCCATGTGGCCCCCGGGGCAGGTGGCCCCACCCGGTGGACCCCCGGGACCCTTCTGGTGGTCCCGGTACAATACCGGTGACCCCGAAACTTGTCCCGATGGCCGAAATAGCACTTCCTATATATAATTCTTTACCTCCGGACCATTCCGGAACTCCTCGTGATGTCCGGGATCTCATCCGGGACTCCGAACAACTTTCGGGTTACTGCATACTAATATATCTATAAAACTAGCGTCACCGAACCTTAAGTGTGTAGACCCTACGGGTTCGGGAAGCATGCAGACATGACCGAGACGTTCTCCGGTCAATAACCAATAGCGGGATCTGGATACCCATGTTGGTTCCCACATGTTCCACGATGATCTCATCGGATGAACCACGATGTCGAGGATTCGATCAATCCCGTATACAATTCCCTTTGTCTAGCGGTACGATACTTGCCCGAGATTCGATCGTCGGTATCCCGATACCTTGTTCAATCTCGTTACCGGCAAGTCTCTTTACTCATTCCGTAACACATCATCCCATGATCAACTGCTTGATCACATTGTGCACATTATGATGATGTCCTACCGAGTGGGCCCAGAGATACCTCTCCGTCACACGGAGTGACAAATCCCAGTCTCGATTCGTGCCAACCCAACAGACACTTTCGGAGATACCTGTAGTGTACCTTTATAGCCACCCAGTTACGTTGTGACGTTTGGCACACCCAAAGTATTCCTACGGTATCCGGGAGTTGCGCAATCTCATGGTCTAAGGAAATGATACTTGACATTAGAAAAGCTTTAGCATACGAACTACACGATCTAGTGCTATGCTTAGGATTGGGTCTTGTCCATCACATCATTCTCCTAATGATGTGATCTCGTTTATCAACGACATCCAATGTCTATGGTCAGGAAACCAGAACCATCTATTGATCAACGAGCTAGTCAACTAGAGGCTTACTAGGGACATGGTGTTGTCTATGTATCCACACATGTATCTGAGTTTCCTATCAATACAATTATAGCATGGATAATAAACGATTATCATGAACAAGGAAATATAATAATAACTAATTTGTTATTGCCTCTAGAGCATATTTCCAACAATTAGCTCACTTGATGAATGGAGAACAAAAGCATATGAGAATGCCAAGCTGTTTAACGAAAAAGTTAAAAGATGGCATGACAAAAGGTACAAAAGCGTGAGTTTAATGTAGGTGATTATGTGTTGCTATTCAACTCTCATTTAATATTTTTTGCAGCAAAACTTCTCTCTAAATGGGAAGGTCCTTACGTTATCGAGGAGGTCTATCGTTCCGGTGCCATAAAAATCAACAACTTCAAAGGCACAAATCCGAAGGTGGTGAACGGTCAAAGAATCAAACATTATATCTCAGGTAATCCTATAAATGTTGAAACTAATGTTATTGAAACCGTGACCCTAGAGGAATACATAAGAGCCACCTTCCAGAATGTTTCAGACTTCAAAAACGAATAGGCATGTGGTACGGTAAGTAAATCGACTCCAAAACAGTTCTAATAGCAATTTTTCTCCGTTTTGGAGTATTTAGGAAAATAGGAAAAATGAGAAGTAGTCCGGGAAGGACAGGAGGCGTCCACGAGGGTGGAGGGCGCTGTAAGTGCATCTAGTGCCCCTTAGTGATTTTGGTGTATTGAAGACTTATAGGTTAAGTGACTGATGCGTTTGTGAGTGTACACAGGTCTATAAGTCTATGAGGAGTTTGATATTTACAGAGAAAGTCGACCCCTAAAAATGAAGTTCTTCAACTGAAGACTTTGGATTTCTGAAGACTTTCTGAAGACTTTGAAAGTGAAGAAATTGGTGTAACCTTGAAGACTTGCCAATCATTCGAGGAACATGAAGCGTGAAGACTTTTGTTTTTATAGTTTCATTTTATCTTTCTTGAGTCATAGGAAACACCGTACTGTTAAAGGGGTTCAAGGAAATACTAAGGAAAAATTTCCATGTGATGCTCAACTCAAAATCCTACACCTACCAATCCCTTCGAGTGAAGCCATTGGAAATCTCATACAGTTCAGTCATATTCTTCAGTGACAAAGACAAAGTTCTTCTGGTCTCTGAGGAATTTTTTCTGACTGAGGAGTTAGGAATTCGCCAGTGCGGATTGCCTACACAGTGAGGAACATGATAGCCCTGAGGAATTTGAGAGTCAAATATTCCGACCGTTGCTGTGCTATGCGTCAGCTGTCCCAAAATATCTACCACCTAACGGTCATATCAGACAAGGGCATTTATGTCTTATCATGTCGGGCTGCTCCCTAGGCTATAAATAGCCCCTCCCCCTACAACCACTAGCTGGTTGGCTGCTCCAAGAGAAACTGACACTTGTCATTTGAGAGCATCCCATCCTCCGAGGACTTTGAGCGAAAATCATCAAGTGAGGAAAACCCAAACCCAACACCTACAAACCCAAAGTGATTGAGCATCACTGAAGAGATTGATCCTGCGTGGATCCGACTCTTGTTTCCTTTGAAGACTGTGCTTCTTCCAGACGGTTAGGCGTCAAGGTCTAGAGTATCCAAGAGGAATTGTGGATCACCGAGTGACCTAGTCTGTGAAGGTTTGGAAGTCACCTGAATACTTACCACGAGTGATTGGGCGAGGTCTGTGTGACGTTAGCTCAAGGAGAATACGGTGAGGACTGTGTGTCCGGGACTGGGTGTCCTCGAGTTTAAATACTCAGCCGCTCCCACCAGATGTACAACTGAGACAACAGTTGGAACTGGTCTACCAAATCACTGTCTTCACCAAGCTTACTGGTTCTATTTCCTCAACTCTTTCATTTCCTCATTTCTGTTGTTGTGTGCTTGTTCATATCTGTTTGAAGACTTTGACTGAAGACTTTCTCAATTTCCTCAGTTCAATTTCTTCAGCTTGTCCGTCTTCTTTCTGAGTTATCATGTGTTTTCGCTTTTTGTACTCTGTGATTGTCTTCATTCCATTATGATGACCATGCTTGTGTTCTATTATGTTTACATCTGAGTACTTATTCCGCTGCAAGTAGTCCTTCGCTAAGGAATTTCCTCACTAGCAAATTCCTTAGTGATGAATTCATAAAAATCGCCTATTCACCCCCTCTAGTCGATATAACGCACTTTCAATTGGTATCAGAGCAAGGTACTCCCTTGTTTTGTGTGATTTTGGTTTAACCGCCTGGAGTTTAGTTATGTCGACTGCAGGTATGATCAAGGTCTCTGCTGGGTGTCCTACCTTCGATGGAACGGACTACCCCTACTGGAAGAATAAGATGCGAATGCATCTTGAGGCAATTGATAACGATCTCTGGTATATTGTGGAAAATGGTGTTCCCTCAGTCACACCTTCTTGAACACTACTGATGTGAAGAGATTCAAGGAACTCGATTCTCAAGCGAAGAATATCATATGTGGCCATCTGAGCAAAGGACAGTATGGAAGCGCGAGTGCATTGGAGACTGCTAAGCTTATCTGGGATAGACTGTCCAAAGTGAATGAAGGAGTCTCAACTCAACATGACTCTCGTGTTGATGTTCTTCGCAATCTCTTCAACCGCTTCAAATGACTCGACAATGAAAATGTCCAGCAAACCTTCGATCGCCTCACTGACATCTCAAATGAGCTTCAAGCGCTGGGTGCCACTGACATCACCGACCATGAGGTGGTGAAGAAATTGCTGAGATCGCTCAATTCTTCATTTGATACTCTGGGACTGATGATCCAAGAACGTGCTGATTACAAATCACTTGATCCCACTGATATCCTCGAGAGGCTAAATACTCATGAGTTCCAGCTTGCTGAGAAGAGAGATCTCTATGGTTCGAGCTATGGAAGATCACGTGCTCTGAAGGCCAAGGCAGTCTCTGAGTCTGAAGATGAGGACTCTGCTAGCAGCCTTGGTGACCCTGAAGAACTGAGCCAGGAACTAGCACTGCTCGTGAAGAAATTTCAGAAGTTCTCAAGACGTGGTCGCTTTGGAAAATCCTCAAGGAGCAATGATTCCTCATCCAGTGACTACAAGAAGAGGCTATGCCACAAATGCAAGAAACCTGGTCACTACATCCAAGATTGTCCTCAGTGGGATAAGGAATCAAAGAAGAAGAAATACAAGGATTACAGTTCTGATGACGCAAAGAAGAAGAAGAAATCTTCAAAGTCTTCATCATCAAAGTCCTCGAAGTCTTCATCTCACAAGAAGAGCAGCTCCAAGAAGGCTCGGTCATTCATTGGCAAGGAAATGGACTCTGAGGCTGAATCTGAGGAACATGAGGACGAGGAGGCATCTGAGGAGTCCGATTCTGGTGTGGCGAGCCTAGCTCTCGCTACTGCATTCGTCAGCAAGTCTATCTTCAACTCTGATGAAAATGGCTTCACCAACAAGGCTGATGAAGGCAATGATGACTACGCTCCCACCTATTGCTTCATGGCAAAGAGTGCCAAGGTAACTAAATACGCCTCCTCTGAATCTAGTGAGGATGAATCTGATGAAAACCTCAAACCCAGCTACTCTAAACTTGCTAAGATTGCTGTGAAACAACAAAAGGCTTTTCAAAAACTTCAAAACATGCTAGATAAAAGTGATGATATGTTGGGTGAAGAAATGGATCGCACTAAAACCTTGACTGAAAATCTTCAGAGACTTCAGTCCAAGTTTGACAATCTTCAAGGTCATCATAACACTCTCTTATCTGATCACGAGAAGCTTTCTTATGAATTTATTTAAAGAAAGCAAGATCTTGAAAAGCTAAGAGTGGATTATGAAGATCTTCAGAAGGAGCGCGATTCATTACTTGCTCAACAAATCAGCGCTACTCAGGAAGAATTTGTTCCTCCATGTCTGAAGTGCATTGAACGTGAAACTGCTAATTCTTCACCTGAATGTTTAAATTCTTCTGATGCTACAAATTCTTCATCTGTCTCTGCTATTACTAATTCCTCATTTGAGGACAATGCTAGTATCACTGATGATGCAGGGCTGAAGGAATTATACATGACAGGCATGTACAAAAGCCTCAAAGGGCATCAGACTCTTTGTGATGTGCTTAAAAAGCAGATCCTCAATAGAAACCCTAGGAAGGAGGGTATTGCCTTTGAGAGGAAACTCAATGCTGATGAAACATATTGGAAGCCTGAGAAGTACCCCAAAACCTCATGGGTTCCTGCAAAGGGACCTCCAGTTGATCCATCCGATTTATCTGGCTTTACATGTGAATCTCCTCATTCTTCTGATGAGTCATTTGACTCCAACTATAAACTGTTCAAAAATCAGAATGGTGAAGTATTTGCTAGATATATTGGTACTAACTGCAGGAATGGTTCCCCTATGAAGAAAATCTGGGTTCCCAAAAGTTGCCTTGAAAGTCTTCAGGTGAATGTCCTCATGACACCACCTGTGAAGAATAGGAACTCCAGATCAAATTCTTCATATGAACCAAATTCTTCATATGGATCCAAGTCCTCCTACGGACCAAATTCCTCACGTGGATCATATTCCTCAAAAGGATCAAAGTCCTCATATGATCATCATCGTGCTAACCCCTCTGTCTCGCGGGGTAGAGCTAAGGGCTATGAAATATGAGCATTATTCTTCAAATCATTATGTTCATAAGTCCTCGAAGAATTTCTCTGCTTATTCATATGCTTACGCTAACCCCTCTTATGTGAAACGAAGCGGACTAACTTCTATGCCAGCTTTCTCATATGGTGCTCGTAGAGTGATGAATTCTTTGCCACCCCTTCAGATGTGGGTGGTGAAGAAAAAGAACTAATCTCTTATGCAGGGTTAGGTCTCCAGACGTGCTCAAAACGTCTGAAGAATTTGCTGGAGACCTGAACAATGCCTGAAAGGACGCAGGCTAATCATGATGAAATGAACTTTCATTTCACACATCCTCATACTGTTTATCTGTTCTATTGCTCGAAGAAATTGATCTAATGATATTGCTGTCATATTATTCACTGATGAAGTATATGAGTTCATAAGTTGCACTAATTCATCTGCAGGATGATCAACCCAAAGCCAATGAGTGGGTCCTCGATAGTGGATGTACAAATCACATGACTGGTGACAAGAATCTATTGATGGATGCTCCTTTATCACCGTCACATCTGAAGCATATCATCTTCGCTGACAAAGGCAAAAGTCAGGTATTGGGTCTAGGTAAGGTTGCAATCTCAAAGGATCGACACATGGACAAAGTCATGCTTGTCGAGTCCTTAGGATACAACCTCATGTCTGTCTCAATGCTTTATGATCTTGATATGGTTGTTGTCTTTGGCAAATATCGTTGTGTTGTGATCATGGAAGCTGACAATTCCAAAGTCTTCTAAGGCTTTAGAAGAGGAGACTTGTACATTGTTGATTTCTCTACAGGACCACAACCGGCCGTATGCCTACTTGCAAAAGCTTCAGAAGGCTGGCTATGGCATCGACGACTTGGTCATGCTAGCATGAGGAATTTGCACACGCTTGCGAAGAAGAAGAATGTCATTGGCATTGAGAATGTCAAATTCCTCAAGGATCACTTATGCAGAGCCTGTGAAGCTGGAAAGATGACAAGGGCCAACCATCCAGCGAAGACTATCATGACTACCACTCGACCGTTTTAATTGCTTCACATGGATCTCTTCGGTCCTAATCATTATTCTGCTGTTACAAATGATGCATCTCTATATGGCTTTGTTATTGTTGATGATTATTCTCGTTACACATGGGTGCACATTATCACTTACAAACATGAGGTGCAGGAAGTCTTCAAATGATTTTCTTCGAGGGCTTCAACCAACTTTGGTGTGAATATCAAGCACATCAGAAGTGACAATGGGACTGAGTTCAAGAATTCCGGTCTTAATGACTATCTTGATGAACTTGGTATTACTTGTTGGGGATATTACTACTGGGCGTAAATCGGCCTACCTGGGCCGGATTAACTTCATCAGTAGTCCAAGAATGTTAAAGCCCAAGAAGATAGATGAGGGCCCAAGGCCATAGTCGGTTCAACACCTGTAGCCGTAAACCGGCTTTGTATGTAAACTTGTATTGTAAGTTAGGGATAAGAAGAGACCAACCCGGATACGAGTATGAACCGGAGATTGGGACTCTGTGAACCGGCGGGCGTCACCCGTGTATATAAGGGGATGACCCGACAACGGTTCAAGGACAGACAACCACAACTCGAGACATAGGCGAAGCTTGTTTGCTCCCTAGTCATCGAAACCCCATCAATTCCATCACAACTAGACGTAGGCTTTTACCTTCATCGAAGGGGCCGAACTAGTATAAACTCTCTGTGTCCCTGTGTCCGCTTTAACCCCTTCGAGTTAACCCGTTGCGATGGCTCCACCACTAAGTCCTTTTGCTAGGACATCTGTCGTGACTAAACCACGACAGTTGGAGCCCACCGTGGGGCCATCGCACGATGGTTTCAAGTTCTTGGAGGGCCACTTCGAAGGACTCGAGGGATACACCGTGGGCCGGATGACCAAGAGTCGTCGCGGCAAGATCTACATCGACGATGCAGGCTGGGGCCCCGAGGCCGGCTCGATTGAGTACGGGTACCGGGTCCCCTTTGGTGGCATACACGTTTTCATCGGCAAGATTGGTGAACAGGGCCCTGAGCTGGACACCTGCACCGACCTCGTCGAGACAGCTCAGCGTGCGCAACCTGCCTGGGTTAAGCCGGCCATGAAACGTGCCTTCGTGGGAGTCATCCATGGAGGGAGCTATGAGGATGGATCAGGATCTGGCGGCGAAACCGTCGTTTACTCTAGCGACGAGTCGTCAACCGGAGAAACTGAGTCTTTGTATCAGCTACAAGATGGCCGGATTGGGGGCTGTTCCGATGGCGACAGTATTCCGGACCCCTCTGATCTGCCCAACCGGGTTGGAATATTCATGGCCGGTACACAAGCAGCGCTACATTCATCGACTGCCGCGGCGGTAGTTTTCGGTTCAGCAGCGGCAACGGCTACCGGGGCAGGAGGCTCTGTGCGCCCGCCGGCTCAGGTTTTATCCGATCTGTTCGATGCATTTGCTGTGCTCATGGCAGAGGCTAACCCGGCGGATCAGGATGCTCACAACACAGAGATTGCAAAGGTGAGAGAGCAGATCACTCAGGCCAAAGCGGATCTAGCAGCTGAAGAGGTCAGGATGACTGCGGAGCGGGCCGCTTTGGACGCGCAAGCTTACAAGCTCATGCTGGACCAGAACGCATCACAGGGAGTCATGAGGAGGAAGTACCGATCTCGTTTGCCTTCAGTTTCCGAAGCAAGGGACCTTTTCAACACCCCTGGAGTGGGAACCAGTAACCCGCCAATGGTAAACCGGGCGGAGGCACCTGGGACGGGCGCGCCGGTCCAGCCCCGTTTAATAGATCTGCCCCGTCATAATACTGGTGTACCGCAGGCTGTGCCCACACCTCCGGGTCACTACTCCAATCCGCTGGATAACCTTGTTGCAGCTGCGGCACGGTTGGAGGCTATCCCGGTTGAAGGTGATTCATTGCAGGCGATAGAGACGCGCCGGGTCAAGGAGCTCCTTAGGACGGCTTTGGTCCAACAGGAAGCGTATTCATACAACCGCGACCGGATTCATTCTACCCCACGTCCAAGCCGGAGTTATAGCAGGCATATGGAGGAACCAGCTGTGTCAAGTAATGCACGGCGTGGAGCGCACCGTGGCAACAATCCGGCCGGTGGTGTCGATAATGCTCAGGAGGTGGTGGACCGGGCCCGAGCGCGCAGGGAGGTCGAGTTAGCGGCCCAGCATCAAGCTCGTCAGCTTACGCTGGTTCGTCCGACTACTTCGGTTGAGCCTGGGCTTACTTCTAGCGCATTGGGGGTGCCTTGCCTTGTCCCCGCTTTACGCAATGTGCGCCTGCCTAAGGATTTCAAGGGCCCGCGCAAGGTACCGAACTACACGGCAGATCAACCTCCAGAGACATGGGTGGAGAGCTATGAGATGGCCATGGAGATGCTTGATGTGGATGATGCGGCGTGTGCAAAGTATTTCACCATGATGCTTGAAGGGACGGCCCGTACCTGGTTAAAGAGTTTACCGGCCAATTCTATCAGTTCATGGGCCCAGTTACGAGCCCGGTTCATCAATAATTTCAAAGACACGTGTAAGCAGCCTATGTCGATAGTGGATTTAGCTGCCTGTGTCCAGGAGGAAGGAGAATCAACTACTCATTGGGTGCGCCGGGTCTCACAAGTTCTGCATTCATCAGACCGCATCAACGCTGACACCGCAGTTATAACCTTGGAAGGCAATTGCCAGTTTGGGCCCCTGAAGTTGAAGTTAGGACGGAGAAGCGCCACTGCACTGACATGGGAACTCTCATGGCCGCTTTGGTAAAGTATGCTGATTCTGATAGTACCAAGGATCCCGAGTCGGATGATGAAAAGACAGGGAAGGGAAAGAAGAACAGCAATTCCAAAGGTCTGCAACATCACTCAGCGGGTAATGGTGGTGGAGGCAAGCGTAAAGCGGATGGCGACATGGACTTTGTGGCTAATACTAACGCGCAGGACAAGGGCCAGCGACGTAAGGGTAAATCGCAGAATCGCAGTGGAGCACCTAGTCCTAATCCGGACCGCCTGAATTATCTATTGAACCATCCCTGTCCGAAGCATGGGACGAAGGAGGTGCCAGCAAACCACCTATGGAAGGATTGCTACATTATGCAGGAGTTCAAGAGCTCTAATGCTTTCCGGTATGATCCCAGCTCCGGCGGTGGATCCGGGCCGGGTTACGGTGGAGGAAATTCCGGTTCAGGATTTAATGGTAATCCGGGCGGACATAACAATCAGAATAATCAGAATAACCAGGGTGGTTACAATCAGCAACAGCAGCAGTCGGGTTACCAGAGCGACCCGAAGCAATTGAATAGTGGGCAATATCACGTATTTACCACTAGCTTGGACAAGCGAGACCGGAAGGTCCAGAAGCGGGCAGTTAATTCTGTTGAACTGGCCGTGCCCCGATATCTACGCTGGTCAGAGCAGCCAATCATATGGAGTAGAGAGGATCACCCTCCCCGGGTTGACAATCCGGGTCAACTGGCTTTGGTGGTGGCGCCTCAGGTGGGAGGTTATAAGTTCACCAAGGTACTCATGGATGGGGGTAGCAGTATTAACATCCTATACTATGAGACCTTCCGTCGTATGGGGCTAACAGATAAAGATCTCCGACCGTCGAATACGGTTTTCCATGGTGTGGTACCTGGCAAGTCAGCATACCCCGTTGGTAAGATAGCGCTGGAAGTGGCCTTTGGAGATGATCATGATTCCAGATTAGAGACGCTGACGTTTGAGGTGGTAAAAATCCAAAGCCCGTATCACGCCCTGTTTGGGCGACCGGCCTATGCCAAATTCATGGCACGGCCCTGCTATGTGTACTTGCAGCTCAAGATGCCGGGTCATAAGGGGACTATAACGGTTCACGGAAACCGTAAGGTCGCTTTGGAATGCGAAGAAGGAGATGCGGCTTACGCAGAGTCGGTTTGTGCCGCCGAAGAGCTGAAGTATTACAAGGACAATGTTGATCCGGCGGATATGACTCCTTTGAAGAAACCTACCACGGAGCATGATCCGGCCCTGAAGTTCACATCAGCAGCTGAGACTAAGCTTGTTGACTTCGTACCTGGCGATTCGTCCAAGCAGTTCATCATCAGTACCAATTTGGATCCGAGGAAAGCGCGCTCATCGAGTTCATCCGTGAGAATCGGGACATCTTTGCATGGAAGCCTTCTGACATGCCAGGTGTACCGAGGCGACTCGCTGAGCACACTCTTAATGTGGATCCTAAATACAAACTGGTGAAACAGTTCCTCTGTCGGTTCAACGAAGAAAGACGCAAGGCTATTGGAGAAGAAGTGGCCAGGCTCTTAGCAGCCGGCTTCATCATTGAAGTTTTCCACCCTGAGTGGCTTGCTAATCCGGTGCTGGTCCTTAAGAAAAATGGCACCTGGCGCATGTGTGTGGATTACACTGATCTTAATAAAGCTTGTCCAGCAGACCCTTTTGCCCTCCCCCGTATTGATCAAATTATTGATGCTACAGCGGGTTGCGAGCGTTTAAGTTTTCTGGATGCATATTCCAGCTATCATCAGATTAAAATGGCAATTAAGGACCAGGAGAAGACAGCGTTCATAACCCCCTTTGGAGCCTTTTGCTATGTATCTATGCCTTTTGGGCTCAAGAGTGCCCAGGCAACCTATCAATGATGTGTGCAAAATTGTCTTCACAAACAGATTGGCCGCAATGTACATGCTTATGTGGATGATATTGTGGTTAAGTCAAGGAAGAAGGAGACTTTGGTTGATGATTTTAAGGAGACCTTTGATAACCTGAGGACGTATAAGATGATGCTCAATCCGGCCAAGTGTGTCTTCGGTGTACCAGCAGGCAAGTTGTTGGGTTTTCTGGTGTCCAACAGGGGAATTGAGGCTAATCCGGAGAAGATTACGGCCATCACCTCCTTGGCTAAACCGAAGTGTATCAATGATGTTCAACGTTTGGCTGGCCGGATTGCCGCGTTGAGCCGGTTTATCAGCCGCCTTGGTGAGAAGGCAATCCCCTTGTATCAGATGTTGAAGAAGACGGATCAATTCGTCTGGAGTTCTGCCGCTGATCAGGCATTTGAGGACTTAAAGCGGCAATTGGCCAATCCGCCCGTGCTCGCCGCTCCCATCGACAAGGAGCCATTGCTGCTGTATGTTGCTGCTAATGCTCGCGTGGTCAGTGTGGCTATTGTGGTGGAGCGGAAGGAGGCAGGCAAGGAGCATCCGGTTCAACGTCCGGTCTATTATATCAGCGAGGTGCTTATTGAATCCAAACAAAGGTATCCACATTGGTAGAAGCTGGTATATGGAGTTTTTATGGCAAGCCGGAAGCTGAAGCAGTATTTCCAAGGGCATCCCATCACAGTGGTCAGTTCTGCCCCTTTGGGTGATATCATCCAGAACCGGGAAGCAACGGGCCGGATCGCCAAGTGGGCTATAGAGCTGGGGCCGCACGGTTTGAAATACGTGCCTCGGACGGCGGTGAAGTCCCAAGCACTTGTCGATTTCATCAATGATTGGACGGAGCTGCAGGCCCCTGAAGAGAAGCCGGATCACACATATTGGACCATCCATTTTGATGGATCACGGCAATTGGAGGGCTCGGGGGCTGGAGTCATATTAACTTCCCCACGAGGTGACAAGTTCTGTTATGTTCTCCGCTTAATGTTCCCTTGTACTAACAATGCAGCTGAGTATGAAGCCTTGCTCCATGGTCTCCAGATGGCTAAAGAGATGAATTTAAGCTGGGTTAAGTGCTTCGGTGACTTGGATCTAGTGGCTCAACAGGTGTCTGGTACTTGGGATTCTAAAGACCCACTCATGGCTGCATATCGTCGTGAGGTTGATATTGTTGCAGGTCACTTCAAGGGCTATCAAGTGGACCACGTGGACCGTCGGAAAAATGAGGCGGCGGACTCTTTAAGCCGGCTGGGCTCACAGCATAAACCGGTTCCGCCCAATGTTTTTCTTGATGTGCTGCACAACCCATCGGTTAAACTACCTGGTGAAGTGGATTTGGTTGTTCCTGACCCAGAGGCTCAATTGGTGGCAGCTCTTCACGTCATTCCGGATTGGACACTTCCTTACCTGGCGTACATGAACCGGGGCGAGTTACCAGAGGATGAGACTCTGGCCAGACAAATAATACGGTGGTCCAAGTCCATGACAATCGTCAATGGCGAGTTGCACCATTGCAGTGTATCAGGAGCGTTTCAACGCTGTGTATCTCCTAAGGAAGGCTGTGAAATTTTGCGTGATCGATCCACGAAGGGGATTGTGGTCATCACGCCGGTTCAAAATCTTTGGTGGCTAAAGCGTTCCGCCACGGTTTCTATTGGTTAACTGCCCATACTGATGCGGAGGATCTGGTCAGACGATGTGATGGTTGCCAAAAGTTCTCAAGACGTGCTCATGTACCGGCTCAAGAATTGAGGATGATTCCAATCACTTGGCCGTTTGCAACTTGGGGCTGGATATGGTTGGGCCTTTCAAAAGGTCCAAGGATAAAAAGACCCACCTCCTGGTGGCGGTTGATAAACTTACAAAGTGGGTGGAGGCAGAGCCTGTTAGCAAGTGTGATGCAGCCACGGCGGTTCAGTTCATCAAAAAGGTGATTTTCCGGTTTGGCTTTCCACACAGTATCATCACAGATAATGGTACCAATTTAACCAAGGGTGCCATGAAAGAGTTCTGCGAACGGGAGCACATTCGCCTTGACGTTTCATCAGTGGCGCACCCATAGTCCAATGGTCAAGCAGAAAGAGCTAACCAGGAGATCTTGAGAGGCATCAAGCCACGACTTATGGTTCCTTTGCAAAGGACGCTGGGTTATTGGGTAGAAGAGTTGCCCTCCGTGTTATGGAGCATTAATACCACATCCAACAGATCAACAGGATACACGCCGTTCTTCATGGTCTATGGAGCGGAGGCGGTTCTCCCTAGTGATATCCGTCACGATTCACCTCGTGTTGCGGCTAATGTTGAAGCGGACAACGAGAGAGCTCGATAAGACGCTTTGGACCGGTTGGATGAAGAGCGAGACATAGCAGCTGCCCGCTCGGCGATTTACCAACAAGATCTTCGTCGCTATCACAGTCGTCGAGTCAGAACCAGAACCTTTCAAGAAGGAGATTTGGTGCTTCGGCTCATTCAAGATCAAACCGATATGCATAAGTTATCCCCACCTTGGGAGGGACCTTTCGTGGTCAGCAAGAATCTGCATAACGGGTCATACTATCTGATCGATGTTCGAGAGCGAAAAGACTCACGCAAATCAAAAGAGGAGACCAACAGGCCGTGGAACATAGCTCATCTTCGGCCTTACTATACTTGAGCCATTGGCTCTACTTATGTACATACTATGACAACGTATATATTATAAATACAATAAACCGGATCCTCAGCTAAAGCGGGGTATCTGTTCTTTTACATCATGCGTGGTTACATGGAGTTGTTCTGTCTTAAAGCGGCCTCCGGTTTACCACTTGCAAAATTATAAATATCACTAGGGGGCTCGGTCATGTCTGAACCGATGCAACACCTTTTGATAGGCGAAAGCCACCAGATCACTTGGGGGCTCGGTCGTGTCCGAACCGATGCAACACCTTTTGATAGGCGAAAGCCACCAGATCACTTGGGGACATGGTCAAGTCTGAACCAGTCATGCCTTTTGATCGGCCTAAAGGCCATAGAATCACCTGGCCGCTGTGCCGAGTTGTGCGGCGTGCTTCGTGCTGTTGGGTCTTCATAAGAAATTTGGGATCCAAGTGAGCAAGAGGATGAGAAAATTTAACTTTCCGGTTTGCCTGACGAATTTTTAGTGAAGGCAGAAAGTTCGAATCAGAAGAGAGAGTAATTACCTCTGCTGCATCAGCGTGGCTAGCTTCGGCATCATCCTGACAAATATTATCATCAATAAGGCGTGTAAAAAGCAAGCCAAGTGAATCAAGTTCTACCTCAAGGTCCGGATTACCCACATCGTCATCAGCAGGCGGATCAGAGGATGCAGTGGTTTTCCTCTTATGAGCAGGTTTCTTAAGGACTTTGGTCTTTGGCCGGGTCGGTCTTTCCGGTTTGTCTGCTTTCTCCTGTGGGAGCTTCTTGCTCCAAAACGGGTCATCGCCCTGCTTCAACAGATATTGGTGTCAAATAAGAAACAGATGTAATAATATCAGAGTTAATGAAAGGGCAAATTCAAACTTACAGCTGGCGGTTTGTTGGTGGCACAGAAAGGAAGCAGGCCGGTTTGGGCACAGACGTATTCCGGTTCATTCAAAATTTTCTTCACAGCTTCTGTGACTTCTTCGTCGGTAAGCTGGATATTCACATGTCGCAGTGGGTCGTTAACACTGCCCGTATATTCACACATCAAACCGGAGCATTGACTGAGGGGCAGTATACTCCATGATATCCAGCAACGAGCGAGATCGACTCCTGTTGAACCGTTGTCCATAAAGGCTCTGAGCTTGGACAGTTAGGGAGCATATTTACTCCTCTCCTTGGCAGTTAATCTCTGTGGAAAGGGGTGCGTGTTGCTAAGCCGCTCCGGACGAAAGCCAGGCAAAGGATTTTCACTAGCAGGGGAGGTGTCTTTGCAATAGAACCATGTTTGATTCCATTCTTGGGGATGGCTATGCAGTTTGGCATGAGGATAAGTAACCTCCTTCCTTTTTTGAATCGCCATACCACCCAATTCCATATTGGAACCATCAGTAAATTCCGTGCGGCGGTTTAGATGGAAGCAATCTCTGAATAACTCGACTGTGGGTTCCTCTTGAAAGAACACCTCACAGAGCACTTGGAAATGGCATATGTTGGTGACAGAATTGGGGCCAATATCTTGCGGGTGGAGTTGGAAGTTGGCCAAGACATCCCGGTAGAATTTTGAACCGGGCGGATTAAAACCTCGGGCTAAGTGATCCGCAAAAACTACCACCTCTCCTTCCTGAGGTGTGGGAGGACATTCTTTGCTTGGGACCCTCCAATGGATGGTGTTTCTACTGCTTAAAGCGCCGGTCAGGACTAAGTTGTTCAAATGTGTCTCTGTGACACGAGAAGGAGCCCAGTTGCACTCATATACTTGTTTGGCCATGGTGGAGTCTACAAAATAAGTGATTCCGGTTCAAGATTACGTTGGGCACAAAGTATACGACGATATGATCAATGTTAAACCGAGGATAACTATATTCAAACCGAAGTTCCGTGAAGCGGTGGACTATGGCTAAAGGGTGCTGGCGATTCAATAAGGGGACTAATGGTATATACTGGTTTATTAACTTTGCCTATGGTAAGTTAAACCGCCCGATCTACATATTGAAAGTATTTGAGGTTGCGGAATGGCTAAGTATGCAGAAACAGGTTTCACAAAAGTTCTATTACAGCAATGGATCTGAGACAAGTTCAGAAAAACAGGAAAAAAAATTCAAAGGCTTAAAAGCAGAGCGGGAGTGAATCAATTGGCAAATATACAGATGAGATCTACGGGCTTGAACATGAGACTACAGGCGGATGTGGAAAGCTAATGGTATTCAGTACAAGGTTTCACAGATCCATACAGAGGTTAATACATGAAAAGAAGCAGTCGATGAACATCGCAAGAACAAGGAACCCTAGAACAGATCTAGGTTAAGAAGAACAGAGGGCTTACCAGAGCTGAGGAGGATGCGGAAGGGCACCGCAGTTTTCTGGTACGTTCAGGTTGATGCAGTGGCCAAGGTCGAGGCTGGAGGCGACGGCGGCGGCGGAGCTCCGGAGCTGACGACGCGAGGAAGACGAAGATGAGAAGGCACAAAGAGGAAAAAGGAAATGACCCTTCGGTCCTATTTATAAGACAAAAGACATGCGTCAGGCGCGACAAACCAGGGGCCACGGAATGGAGTTGTCGCCTCGATTTTCGCAGCTTTATTAAAGTGAAGAGGTATTATGGATACTTTCTTTATGACAGATGACGTCACCTCGGTTTAACAACAATTGGAGAAGATGATGTCAAGACGGTTTAACAATTACAAGAAGATGCTGAAGATGAAGATTTCTGCTAAGGATTGACATGAACTCATTCAAATCAATCTGGGGCCTAATGTTGGGGATATTACTACTGGGCGTAAACCGGCCTACCTGGGCCGGATTAACTTCATCAGTAGTCCAAGAATGTTAAAGCCCAAGAAGATAGATGAGGGCCCAAGGCCATAGTCGGTTCAACACCTATAGCCGTAAACCGGCTTTGTATGTAAACTTGTATTGTAAGTTAGGGATAAGAAGAGACCAACCCGGATACGAGTATGAACCGGAGATTGGGACTCTGTGAACCAACAGGCTTCACCCGTGTATATAAGGGGACGACCCGACAGCGGTTCAAGGACAGACAACCACAACTCGAGACATAGGCGAAGCTTGTTTGCTCCCTAAACCCCATCAATTCCATCACAACTAGACGTAGGCTTTTACCTTCATCGAAGGGGCCGAACTAGTATAAACTCTCTGTGTCCCTGTGTCCGCTTTAACCCCTTCGAGTTAACCCGTTGCGATGGCTCCACGACTAAGTCCTTTTGCTAGGACATCTGCCGTGACTAAACCACGACATTACTCATGAGTTATCTACTCCTTATACTCCTCAGCAGAATGGCGTCGTGGAGTGCAAGAACAGAACTCTTGCTGAGATGGCTTGCACTATGGTTGATGAATACAAGACGCCTCGTCGTTTCTGGATTGAGGCAATTGATACTGCGTGCCACATCATCAACAGAGTATATCTTCACAAATTCTTCAAGAAGACTACCTATGAACTCCTCACTGACAAGAAACCCAATGTGAGTTACTTCAAAGTCTTCGGTGCTAAATGTTGGATTAGAGATCCTCATCACAATTCTAAATTTGCACCGAAAGCACATGAGGGTTTTATGCTTGGTTACGGAAAGGACTCACACACCTACAAAGTCTTCAACAACGTTCTTCACAAGGTTGTTGAAACTGTAGATGTGCGGTTCGATGAAACTAATGGCTCGCAAAGAGAGCACCTACCTTCTGTGATAGATGAACCAGCACCTGAGGAATCTATCAAGTTCAAAGCTACTGAGGATGTCATTCCCACTGAAGAATCTGCTGAAGAATTCATTCCAGAACGTGATGAACGTCGAGCTGGCGCACCTGAAGAAAATGGTGCTGAGGAAAATGCTCCTGAAGAAAATGTGGGTCAAATTCCTCGAAGACAACCCGCTCATCCTCGTATTGCAAACGAAGTGCAAATTGAGAAGATCATCGATGACATTGAAGCACCAGGTCCTCTCACACACTCAAAATCTTCACATTTGTCTAACTTTTGTGGGCACTTTGCTTTTGTCTCTATCATAGAGCCCACTAAGGTAGATGAAGCATTTCTGGAGCCTGAGTGGATTCAAGCTATGCAAGAAGAATTACATCATTTCGAGCTCAACAACGTCTGGGAACTGGTCAAACGTCCAGATCCTCACAAGCACAACATTATTGGCACAAAGTGGATCTACCGCAACAAGCAAGATGAAAATGGCCTTGTGGTGAGGAATAAGGCACGGCTTGTAGCTCAAGGCTGCACACAGGTTGAAGGAATTGATTTCGATGAAAATTTTGCACCTGTTGCTAGACTTGAGGCTATTCGCATATTACTTGCTTATGCTAACCGTCATGATATTATCTTATAACTAATGGATGTGAAAAGTGCATTCCACAATGGTAAGCTTGAGGAAGAAGTATATGTTGCTCAACCCCCAGGTTTTGAAGATCCAAAGAATCCTGACAAAGTCTTCAGACTCAACAAGGCCCTGTATGGCCTCAAGCAAGCCCCTCGGGTGTGGTATGATACTTTGAAGGAATTCCTCATGAAGAAAGGCTTCAAACCCGGTTCACTCGACCCAACTCTTTTCACTAAGTCTTATGATGATGAATTGTTTGTGTGCCAAATATATGTTGATGATATCATTTTTGGCTGTACTGACCAACGATACAATGATGAATTTGCCTATATGATGAGTGAAGAATATCAAATGTCTATGATGGGAGAATTGAAATTCTTTTTAGGTCTTCAAATTCGTCAACAGCGCAATGGCATATTCATATCTCAGGAGAAATACCTCAAGGACGTATTGAGGAAATTCGGCATGCAAGACTGCAAAGGGGTCAAAATTTCAATGCCCACAAATGGCCATCTATGCACTGATGAAAATGGTAAAGACTTCAATCAAAAGGTATACCGCTCCATGATTCGCTCTTTATTGTACCTATGTGCATCTACACCGAAGGAATCACACCATAAGGCTGTGAAGCATATTCTTCGATACTTAGCTCACACACCAACACTTGGATTATGGTATCCCAAGGGCTCTTCTTTTGATCTCATTGGATATTCAGACTCTGACTATGCTGGCGATCGTGTGGACCGCAAGTCATCGTCAGGCACATGTCATTTCCTCGGACGATCTTTGGTCTGTTGGTCCTCGAAGAAACAGAACTGCGTATCACTCTCCACTGCAGAAGCTGAGTACATTGCTGCTGGATCGTGCTGTGCTCAACTACTATGGATGAAGCAAACACTCAAGGACTATGGCATCAACGTGAAGAATGTGCCTCTCTACTGCGACAATGAGAGTGCTATCAAGATTGCTCATAACCCAGTTTAGCACTCGGAGACCAAGCACATCTAGATTCGTCATCATTTTCTTTGTGATCATGTGTTGAAGGGCGACATCTCCATCGACCACGTTAGCACTGAAGATCAGCTGGCCGATATCTTCACTAAGCCCTTGGATGAGAAGAGATTTAGCAAGTTGCGGTGTGAGCTAAATATCCTAGAATCTTCGCATGTTCTCTGAAATGGACACACATCCTAACACTTATGCTAACTTGATGACTTAGATGTGCAACACACGAAGTAACGTTTTTCTTCAATCAATGAAGACTAACCCTCTAAGTGTGAAGAAATTGATTCTCAAAGCCTTATGACAATTGTACGCGGTGTCTGAAATCAGCTTTCTTATACGGTGGGTTACGCCACCACCCAAAGTTGAACATCTTCGATTTGAGTTTTTCTTCGTTTTTGAAATTCCTCAGTTTTCAAATTCTTCATCTTTGCATTGTTTTCACTCTTTCCGGTGTTGTTCTTCATTTGAATATATATATATATATGAGTTTTATGTCCTCTACAGCATTCACTTATTGCTAATTCTTCAAGTTGATTTCCTCTGCTAAGTGAATGTGATCGGACCCTTCCCCCTCTATGCTAAACTCAACCCAATCTATTCACAAATTCTTCATGTGCGTTCTATTTAAAACTCGTTCAAAATCTTCACTGTGTCCTTGACAGCTGAAGAAATTGTGAACGGAACTTTTAACTTATCTTGTCTAAATTTTCGGCTTTGCCGCCCAAACCGTTCCGCATCCCACGACAATACTTATCTATTCACCCATGATCCTACACGATCGCCACCTCTCAATACGTGGGTGACACATGTCAAGCGAATGAGAAGGGCCAAGGGCACGTTCGTCCGATTTCCTCGGGCGTACAGTTTTTCACTCCCTCTATAAATACCCCTGCTTCTTCCTCACTTCGTTTTACTCCACTCGCTCTCACTCCCGCTCGAGCTCCCCAAACCCCAGCGCCGCCGCTACTTCATCGTCGCCGATGAGGAAGAGCTTCACTGCATCGACCTCGTCGCCGTCGTACTCGCGCCGGTTGCGGATTTCTTCACTCCACCGCCGCCGTAGCCATCTTCCTCTGCCGAGTTAGGGCGTGGAAGATCTGAACTGATGAACTTCACATCTACACTTCCCAGTTCATCGTGTTCTTCAACTCAGGTAATTAAAAGTTACTTTTACTACCCTCTTTGATTCTTATGTTTTCTTGAAAATCTTCAAAGGTGTTTACTCTTCAAATCTTTACACACATGAACACCTCACATGTCATCTGCTCTTGATTCGTTTCTCTAAGCAATGATTTTCTTCAAGATTCCTCAATTGTGTGGATTTTCAATCTATACAACTCTGGAACCTAAGACAAAGAACGCTTAGTGAAATTCCTGAAGACTCATCTGGTCAAATTCCTCAAACCTATTCATTTTTGAAAAACCTTCTAAGAACGCATATGACCTCTCCAAATTCCTCGCAACTATACTCTGTTCACAGATACAAATGTCCGCTGTTGAATCACTAGGTTCTCATCAACTTAACTCATTTGCAGCGTTCCTCGAAGAAAAGTTGCACACCTCTTCAGAAACTTCTGTTGTTCATATTCCTCAGCTGAAGAAAATGGCTGAAGGAAAGAAGCCACAGAAGGGTGGAAAGAGGCCTGAGGTCAATATTGCTTTCGAAATCCCTGAGGACATTTATGCTGGATACTGCACTCCTGATGAGGCCAAATTTGGCAAGGAGGACAAGAATCAGCGCAAGGTGCGCATACAATGGATTGAGAGGAGATGGGCACGGGAATGGAGGGAGTACAGGTATGTTACTCCCAAGTATATGAAGAAATTCGTGCTCAACCCTCCATGCTCAAGACCTCCATTGGCACCAGGCTAAGTGGCAGATCCCACCAGCCTCAAGCGCAGTGAGGACTATGTTGATGAATGGGCAAAGTGCCAGGCCAAACTAGCTGTCGGGGATATACCACGCGGCGTAAACCGACCGGAAGTATAAACCGGCCGGACTTGGCGGTTTATTTGAGACCCCGCTGACACTTGGCGATTCACCGGCGACCCACACAGACCAGACTGTTTACATGCAGCCTGACTGAACATTATGATTCACTGGTAACCCGGCGGGCGGGACAGACGGTGACAAGGCCCAAGGCCTAGAAGGCCGGTTCATGTTATGGTGGGCCGGTTTAAGAGGAAAGGCGGGAAGAATATTTGTCTTACAAGGAGTTAAGACCTGGACTTGTATCTGGTTTGTATTAGAGATAGACTAGTCCTAATCCTAATAAGACTTCACATGTAACCCACCCCTTCAACATATATAAGGAGGGGCAGGGCTCCCCAAAGAGGTACAGACAGACAAGCAATAAACTCTAGGGCTAGACACAACTAGAGGAGAGCCGGTTTACGGCGACTCCTTAGTGATGATAATGAGATCTAGCCTCAAACAGTATGTAGGGTTGTTACCGGATGATGTTTCCCGGGGCCCGAAGCTGTCTAAATCCTTGTCTTGTGTGTTGCGTCTCTCGATTCCGCTCAACCCCTCTCAAGCTACCACATAGATGTGTTCGCCTCGCGACTAAGTCCTTACACTAGGACATCTGACGTGACAAATCCACGACAGTTGGCGTCCACCGTGGGGCGTGCGCACGGTGGTGTTAAGTTCTTGGAGGGATCTCCCATGGATCGAGAGGTTTGCAATTTTTCGGATGAAGAAGACCTGTTATTGCCAAGGATCTACGTCAGCTTTACGTTCATCATTACGGAGTTACAACCTATGAGATTTTAGTCCAAGATCAAAAGAAGTTAGGGCTATGGTCTCTTTATTGCTACCGTCCGGCGATTCATCTGGTCGTTTGTGATCCGGCGAGCCTGATCCAATCCGTCATGTTTGCATTGCTGCTCGTCGAACGCCCGCGCGTCGAGCCGCCGGTCGTCAAACCGGCTGCGTCGTCGCCAACGTCGCCCCGATTCACCTCGGACAAGGAATCACCATCGCCGAGCTGCAGTGGGTTGGCCTTGTTCTCCAACGCCCGCGCCTCCCCTGGCCGTGCTCCGTCCCCGTCGTGGCCAAGTGGCCTCCGACCGAGCCAAACCGCCGCCGAGTCCAGCTCATGTTACAAAACCTCTACTTTGTCAAATCGCCAGGGTCTGGTCGGTTTCCTTGTTAAACAAAACAACAACAGTAACGGAGCAACGCTGGAGGGAATTGGAATTTATCAATTGTTTTTGATGCATGGAACACAAAAAGTGTCAACATGAAATATTTCCAGCTGTGCGCTGCCGCACTGCCGATCCTCCGAGACCGGCAAAAGATCTGGTCTCGCCGAGATAAGCTGCCGCTTTATGGTAATCTGCGAGTTGCTATCGCTACTTCAGATGCAACTGTTAGAATAAATCCGAGGTATATCGTTGATCATCTGAGAACCAAGCAATCACACGAGCACGACATCGAGATTTGTTAACGAGGTTCACCGATATGGCTACATCTCCGGGGCCTGACTATGGGCGCTCCTCCCCGTGACACCGTCACAATACCGCACCCGATCGCCCTGGACACCGCACATGCCGCCGGCTTCCCCTGCATTCCGGTGCTATTATGTTGGCATAGGTTACATCGTGTGTCTAGCCCCGCTATATATGAGAGGGCTAGAATACAAGTGTCCTATTAGAAAACAACTCCATATCCTATCTAAACACAATACAACTACAAGTCCAACTATAACCTATCTTGTACACAATATTCGACACAACTCTAACAGCAACCGTCCGAACCCGAGTCACGCACGGCGGCCGCTTGCGACTAGATCAGCCTACCACAAATATCTACAGTACGGATCGCAGGCAGACGAAGATAAATCAAATGTCTACGGTGCCTAATAGATGCCCACGTCTCATCCACGGGAAGAGCCCCTGTGCAATTACTGTACCTGCATGGATTCCAGGGAAAAGAGTTAAAAGGGGGGTGGAGCCGCGATCTAGAGAGCAAGGGCATGGGCGTGGACTTAGGGTCAACCGCCCCGGTTCATATCCATCACGGGCACCCGCGCTTCGCTGACCCGCCATGGCCGATGCATGAAGAGCCGCCCCGGTTTGCAGTACTCCGAGCTGCCTGCATCGCCCCTCGCCTCCTGGCTGAGTCGCCGTCGCGCTTCGCCTCCCCTGAGTCGCCGTTGGTCTTCGACGAGCCGCCTACATCACTTCTGAGATGCCACCGGGGCGCATCTCGGTTTCTTCCACCGTGCGTGCGTTGCCTCAAAACGCTGCAGAATCGGCCACGACCCGGATTACTCCGAGCTGCCGCTTCGTCACTTCGCCGTTAAACCGCCGGGGCTGAGCCGCGATCCGCCGTGATCCTCTGCTACCAGCGGCCGTCACCGTCGCTGTGGTCCTCGCCTCCCCTCGCGCGGGCGCCTGGTCGCACCCCCTCCAGCGGCGCTCACTCCGCTCTCCGCCGGACCGTGTCCGAGCCTCTCCTCCTCGCGCCCCTCTGTGGCCGCGCCTGCCGGCTCGGCGTCGGCCTCCACTGTACCCGCAGCGGGCCGTGCGCCTCTCTAGCTCCCGCGGCCGCGTGCGCGCCGGCTCCACCAATTCGACCGGTCCCCGGCCAAACCCGCTCCGTTTCCAGCTCTCGCGCCTGAACCGGCCACGGCCGCGCCTCTCCAACTCGCCGCTGCCGCGGAAGCACCTCGTCGACCCGCCGGGTTGAACCGGCCTTGTCGTCGCGAGCCGTCCCCGACCAGTCATGGCCGCGCCCCGAGTCGCTATGTTTTACTCACCCACCGCGTGAGTTCATGCCCGCGGTGACGAGCTGTCTGACACTTCCAAAGTGTCGGCTTCAACCCGATGCATCGCCGGCGCCTCTCTCCGAGACGTCGTTGTGGGTCATCGCACTCGCAAGCTTGCAAAACTGCCGGTTTGGCAGCGTGCAAAAAAAAAAAAAAAAACTGCCGTCTGCACGCCCGTGGGCCTTCGATCAGAGTCACCCCCACGTTCGGCCTCCAGAGCCCTGAACCGGCCAGTCTTTAAACCACCTTCCAGTCGAGTTGTCCTCGCCTCCTGCTGAATCCGCTGCTCCCCGGAGTCGTTTTTGAACCGCCTCCGCCGTAGTCTCAACAAGCGCCCGTCCGCGCGGCTCCCCTTACCTCACCTCGCCGGTCCACTGGCCTCCGCCTTCCTGTCTGCCGCAAAGTCGCTGCCTGGAGCCACCACTCGTTTCAAAGCGGGCCGCCACGCTCGCCTCAAACCGCCGCCACGCCACTGAGCCGTCGGCGCCCCTCCATCTCTGTCAACCGCCCCGGCTTCTGGTCCGGTTCATCTTCGCCAGATGACTCCAGTTTGCTGCGTCAGGATTACTTTGACCCGATTCGCCACTCGGAGGCGCCGGACCCGTGAGCTGCCGTCGCTCACCTCTGCTTGAGCTGCTCCGCGCCGGGAGCCGCTGGACAGCCTCCGTTTCAACAGCAGCAGCGCAGAGCTGCTTCCAGCTGCGCTTGTGCCGTCCCGTTCGCCGGTCAACTGCCGCCTCCGCTTTAGCTGGCTTTGACCTTAAACTGACACTGTGGCCGGATGCTGCCATGCCTCGTTCTCCAGTAAACTCGGAGCTCGAAGCCGTGCCCTCTTTGCAATTTGCTCTCGCCACTACAGTAAACCGGCTATGGTCAAGTCGCCGTAAGCCTTGTTTTCCTCCAGACGATCGAGTTAGGTACACGCACATGCAAGGGATCTGACCAGCTGTGGTGTCCTCTGTTCAAACGATACTGCAAATTAGTACTCTGCCACGGGTTGGAAAAGGTTGATCTACAAATTTTCTATTGGCCAAAACTGCTACAAGAGGAGCGACCAGATCGGATCAGCCTTGGCAAATTCATACAGGAAATATACACCAAGAAGACTGAAGCTACCACGTGGTCATACAATCCATCATGCTGCTAGATGTTGTTGCTTTCGTTGGAAGTCATGGACAATTGTTAATCACCGGCCATGCAGTGGTTTGCCTGGCCCCGTGGGCAATTGCTAGTACTGTTGCATGGCATAACTCCCAGGGTCTGATGGAAAATTGCTTTCGTCGGAAGTCAATTGGTTGCCAAAGGTGCAAGCAGAGTACATGCATATTCTTGGAGTAGTACAATGCTATGGCCGGTTTACCATCACGTTAAGACAAGAGAAGACCACGTGGAGTACTGAAAAATAAAAAAAATCGTGGAAGCAGTATAATTCGGATCGATTGAAAACCGACGACGGACATGACTGGCTCGACGTCCCAAGAAAAGATCAGGTGCTATCAACCTTATTTATTTTTTCAATATACTTTAAGTTCCTCCGGGAACAATTGTCCTCCTTTTAATATTTTTTATTCCATGATCATGGCAGAGACGGCAAGATCATCTGTCATCCAAATACATCAAGACAATTATTCACCGTCGAAGTGAAGTTATATCGCGGATATGGAGTGCATACCATCATCATGTTGCACTAACATTTATCCGTGCTGCTATGCTCAATGGAAGTGCTTGCGCTGCCGCCCTTGCGGTCTGGTCTACATCAACACACCGTGCCGCATCTGTCTGCATGAGCTATTTATTGCGTATGAGCAAGTCATAACTTGGGTAGCCCGATTTTCTTTCAGCAAATTGGAGGCAAGTTATCATCAGCCGGCGTCTGCGCTGGATGGTTCAATGGACATGCGCACAAATCGCTGCCACTACAGTTTGGTCAACTTCAAATAGCGAGTTGGAAGGAAACATTGGCCGAGTTACTGACATGGCTCATACGGGATCATTTATAACCCGCCGTAGTCACCTCAGCCTTTTATGGATTTACATCGCGTTATCAACACCAATGATATATACCTTTCTGCTATGGTCAAAGTACAGAGAATCTCAAGACAATTCCCTGAGTCATCTTAAGACTCGGGGGCTACGATGATATGATTTAGCAAGCCTTGCCAGTTTCAGCAAATTCAAGTGCCCCAGGATGTTGAAGGGAAAGATAACCCGATCCCGAAGGCTACTGTTATATTGATGAAAATTTAAAGGCCGCCAGAAATATTCCGGCTCACAATGATGCTTCCGGTTTATAGTCCGGTTTAAGGGAAATCCTGTCTCCCACACAGCGCTGAAGCCCTTAGTATCTGGTTCAAATCCGTTTTAAGAGGAAACTATCTCTTGCGAAGCTCTGAAGCTCTCAAATCCGGTTTAAAAATTTCCGGTTCAAAAAGGAATTAACTTCTTGCAAGTTAGAGTTTAAAGGCCGTCAGAAAATTTCCGGCTGAAAATGAAGATTCTGGTTTAAAATCCGGTTCAAGGGAAAGATGTCTCCCACAAAGCTTTGAAGCTCTCAATATCCGGTTTAACATCCGGTTCAAGAAGGATTTATCTCTTGCAAAAAGTTAAAGGGTGCCAAAGAGGACCTGCTGCCATGACGCGCGGTTCAAACATGGGTATCATGCCTTATTGGCTTATCATATTATTGATCACTTGGGGGCTTGGTCGTATCCGAACCATAGCTACACCTCTTGATCGGCGCAATGCCACAACATCACTTGGGGGCTTTGGTCGTGTCCGAACCATAGCAACACCTTTTGATAGGCGTAAAGCCACAGCATCACTTGGGGACTTGGTCACATCTGAACCATAGTCACGCCTCTTGATCGGCCTAGTGCCACAACATCACTTGGGGGCTTTGGTCGAACCCGAACCATCGCTACACCTCTTGATCGGCGTAATGCCAATGCATCATTTGGGGACCTGGCTGACTCGAACCATAGCTACGCCTTTTGGGGGCTTGGTCGTGTCTGACCATGGTAATGACTCTTGATCGGCTCAAAGCCTCATTTGCAATGGTTTTATATTTGCCTTTGCTTGAATTTTGTTCTCTTTAAACTATTTCTTTTGTTGTGTTTTCAAGCCGACATTATTAAACCGGTTCAACTGTCAATTACAAATTGATGAAACACGGTCAAATCATAATCCGGAGACTATCAGCCCGGTCTGGTTTCGACTATAAGTCACCAGTATATATTTGGATTGCGCCATTGGAATCATGCGCTCATAAATCATTGGATTATATTATTCAAATCTTCAAATAGCCAACATGGCTGGATTTTATTATGGTTATCAATAACCAGTATTATGATTAAGGTTTTTCAAAGTTGCTTTAGCGCAATGGCTATTATATTATCAATGGATATGATTTATTTTACAATTGAAGGAATAGTCCCAAAGTTGCTGCAGGCTTACGACCCGGCACTTGGGGGCTACATTATTCAACTTAAGATTATATCAAATATGCAAGTCTCATGTCACTGCAAGCATGCACCATGACACTTGGGGGCTAATGCAAAGTCATTTTTATTGGCCTTATTGAAGACCCGACTCATCACATCATAATGAGCCGGCCCTTGGGGGCTACCAATTGCTCCTGTCAACAATTCAAGGTACACAAGTCTTAAAATCATTATATTGAAAGGTCCATTACTCAGTTGGTAAACCACAAAGCTCTTCACCTTGTGGACGTGGGTTCAAGCCCCATGATGGGGGTTACATTATATGATGTTCTTCAAAGAAGTATATATAAAGTACCAGCTCAATATTATCTTACTGAGCCGGCCCTTGAGGGCTACACATTATTGTTCAAATCTACATGATCATATTTATAAAGTCCCTGCTCATTATTGCATAATGACCCGGCACTTGGGGGCTACATATATGGAGTATTCAGTTTTTACTAGTGACTGAGATGAACAACATGGATTTCTTCAAAGTGGCAGTAATTATATGGAAACAAGTCTTAAGCCATCACTTTGTTCTGCTCAAGACTTGGGGGCTACAGGTAATATGGATATAAGGTAGAAAAATCTTCAAATTCTCAGTTCTGAGCAAACCAGATGGACCCGGTGTCTGCAACAATTATGACCCGGCGTCGGTAACAATTATGACTCGGTGCCATCCATATTTAAAAACCGGTAATTTTTCGTAATATTAAACCAGCAAGTTTTACATCTTCAAACCGGCTGAATATCAGATGAGTATTTCAAGACCAATATTTCTTAAGCCGGCGCTTTGGAAGCCGACTCAAGTGGATTATTCTTCACAATATTTCTCTGTGAGAAACCAATGTCAGCAAATTGCGTATGAAGCTGGCTTATTGACCTGGATTTTCAAGAAGAAGGAAATGACAAGGAATTAAGGATGATCAGGTGCCGGTTTACAAGAATTCTTAACCCGAAGCATAATCTGTCAAGTTTGTTCTTGTGTTTATTTTACAGGATCAGTTTAACATGGATAAATCCAAATTAAACTGGGGGATAATGTCGGGGATATACCACGCGGCATAAACCGACCGGAAGTATAAACCGGCCGGACTTGGCGGTTTGTTTGAGACCCCGCTGACACTTGGCGATTCACCGGCGACCCACACAGACCAGACGGTTTACAAGCAACTTGACTGAACATTATGATTCACTGGTAACCCGGCGGGCGGGACAGACGGTGACAAGGCCCAAGGCCCAGAAGGCCGGTTCATGTTATGGTGGGCCGGTTTAAAAGGAAAGTCGGGAAGAATATTTGTCTAACAAGGAGTTAAGACCTGGACTTGTATCTGGTTTGTATTAGAGATAGACTAGTCCTAATCCTAATAGGAGTCCACATGTAACCCACCCCTTCAACATATATAAGGAGGGGCAGGGCTCCCCAAAGAGGGACAGACAGACAAGCAATAAACTCTAGGGCTAGACACAACTGGAGGAGAGCCGGTTTACGGCGACTCCTTGGTGATGATAATGAGATCTAGCCTCAAACAGCATGTAGGGTTGTTACCGGATGATGTTTCCCGGGGCCCGAAGCTGTCTAAATCCTTGTCTTGTGTGTTGCGTCTCTAGATTCCGCTCAACCCCTCTCAAGCTACCACATAGATGTGTTTGCCTCGCGACTAAGTCCTTACACTAGGACATCTGACGTGACAAATCCACGACACTAGCCAAACAAGCAAAGGAAGCAGTGAAGAAATTCAATGCAGATTCTGCTGCTGCTGCTGCCGCTGCTGAGGCCTCTGCTAGTCAGCCAAAGAAGGCGATGCCTATGAAGCCTGCTCATAAGTCAAGCGCTTCTCCCTCAATGTCCTCACGGCCAAGCTCCTCAGCAATGCCCTCAAGGCCAGATTCCTCAAAGCCCTCACGGCCAATTCCTCAGACTGCTCCTCCTTCAAAGTCCTCAGTGAAGGAAATATGCCCTAGAGGCAATAATAAAGTTATTATTTATTTCCTTATATCATGATAAATGTTTATTATTCATGCCAGAATTGTATTAACCGGAAACATAATACATGTGTGAATACATAGACAAACTTAGTGTCACTAGTATGCCTCTACTTGACTAGCTCGTTAATCAAAGATGGTTATGTTTCCTAACCATGAACAAAGAGTTGTTATTTGATTAACGAGGTCACATCATTAGTTGAATGATCTGATTGACATGACCCATTCCATTAGCTTAGCACCCGATCGTTTAGTATGTTGCTATTGCTTTCTTCATAACTTATACATGTTCCTATGACTATGAGATTATGCAACTCCCGTTTACCGGAGGAACACTTTGTGTGCTACCAAACGTCACAACGTAACTGGGTGATTATAAAGGTGCTCTACAGGTGTCTCCAAAGGTAGATGTTGGGTTGGCGTATTTCGAGATTAGGATTTGTCACTCCGATTGTCGGAGAGGTATCTCTGGGCCCTCTCGGCAATGCACATCACATAAGCCTTGCAAGCATTGCAACTAATGAGTTAGTTGCGGGATGATGTATTACAGAACGAGTAAAGAGACTTGCCGGTAACGAGATTGAACTAGGTATTGGATACCGACGATCGAATCTCAGGCAAGTAACATACCGATGACAAAGGGAACAACGTATGTTGTTATGCGGTCTGACCGATAAAGATCTTCGTAGAATATGTAGGAGCCAATATGGGCATCCAGGTCCCGCTATTGGTTATTGACTGGAGATGTGTCTCAGTCATGTCTGCATTGTTCTCGAACCGTAGGGTCCGCACGCTTAATGTTACGATGACAGTTATTATGATTTTATGCATTTTGATGTACCGAAGTTAGTTCGGAGTCCCGGATGTGATCACGGACATGACGAGGAGTCTCGAAATGGTCAAGACATAAAGATTGATATATTGGACGGCTATATTCGGACACCGGAAGGGTTCCGGAAGAGTATCGGATAAAATCGGAGTGCTGGAGGGGTTACCGGAACCCCCCGAGGAAGTAATGGGCCTTATTGGGCCTTAGGGGAGAGAGAGGGCTGCGGCCTAGGAGGTGGCGCCCCCCCCCCCACATGGGGAGTCCGAATTGGACTAGGGAGGGGGGGGGGCGCGGCCCCTCTTTCCCTCTCCCTCTCCCTCACTTTCCTTCCCCCTTAGGTTTCCTAATTGGATTAGGAAAGGGGAGGCCTACTCCCACTAGGAGGAGGACTCCCCCTCCCCTTGGCGCGCCCCATAGGACCGGCCGGCCTCCCCCTTGCTCCTTTATATACGGGGGCAGGGGGGCACCCTAGGACACACAAGTTGATCCACGTGATCGTTCCTTAGCCGTGTGCGGTGCCCCCTGCCACCATATTCCACCTCGATCATATCGTTGTATTGCTTAGGCGAAGCCCTGCGTCGGTAGAACATCATCATCGTCACCACGCCATTGTGCTGACGGAACTCATCCCCGAAGCTTTGCTGGATCGGAGCCCGGGGAGCGTCATCGAGCTGTACGTGTGCTAAGAACTCGGAGGTGCCGGAGTAACGGTACTTGGATCGGTCGGATCGGGAAGACGTACGACTACTTCCTCTACATTGTGTCAACGCTTTCGCAGTCGGTCTACGTGGGTACGTAGACAACACTCTCCCCTCTCGTTGCTATGCATCACCATGATCTTGCGTGTGCGTAGGAAATTTTTTGAAATTACTGCGTTCCCCAACAGTGGCATCCGAGCCTAGGTTTTATGGTTTGATGTTATATGCACGAGTAGAACACAAGTGAGTTGTGGGCGATATAAGTCATACTGCCTACCAGCATGTCATACTTTGGTTCGACGGTATTGTTGGATGAAGCGGCCCGGACCGACATTACGCGTACGGTTACGCGAGACTGGTTCTACCGCCATGCTTTGCACAGAGGTGGCTGGCGGGTGTCAGTTTCTCCGATTTTAGTTGAACCGAGTATGGCTACGCCCGGTCCTTGCGAAGGTTAAAACGGAGTCTATTTGCCAAACTATCGTTGTGGTTTTGATGCGTAGGTGAGATTGGTTCTTGCTTAAGCCCGTAGCAGCCACGTAAAACTTGCAACAACAAAGTAGAGGACGTCTAACTTGTTTTTGCAGGGCATGTTGTGATGTGATATGGCCTAGACATGATGCTAAATTTTATTGTATGAGATGATCATGTTTTGTAACCGAGTTATCGGCAACTGGCAGGAGCCATATGGTTGTCGCTTTATTGTATGAAATGCAATCGCGATGTAATGCTTTAATTTATCACTAAGCGGTAGCGATAGTCGTGGAAGCATAAGATTGGCGAGACGACAACAATGCTACGATGGAGATCAAGGTGTCGCGCCAGTGATGATGGTGATCATGACGGTGCTTCAGAGATGGAGATCACAAGCACAAGATGATGATGGCCATATCATATCACTTATATTGATTGCATGTGATGTTTATCTTTTTATGCATCTTATCTTGCTTTGATTGACGGTAGCATTATAAGATGATCTCTCACTAAATTATCAAGAAGTGTTCTCCCTGAGTATGCACCGTTGCCAAAGTTCATCGTGCCCAGACACCATGTGATGATCGGGTGTGATAAGCTCTACGTCCATCTACAACGGGTGCAAGCCAATTTTGCACACGCAGAATACTCAGGTTAAACTTGACGAGCCTAGCATATGCAGATATGGCCTCGGAACACGGAGACCGAAAGGTCGAGCGTGAATCATATAATAGATATGATCAACATAACGATGTTCACCATTGAAAACTACCCCATCTCACGTGATGATCGGTTATGGTTTAGTTGATTTGGATCATGTGATCACTTAGAGGATTAGAGGGATGTCTATCTAAGTGGGAGTTCTTAAGTAATTTGATTAATTGAACTTAAACTTATCATGAACTTAGTACCTGATAGTATCTTGCTTGTTTATGTTTGATTGTAGATAGATGGCTCGTGCTGTTGTTCCGTTGAATTTTAATGCGTTCCTTGAGAAAGCAAAGTTGAAAGATGATGGTAGCAATTACACGGACTGGGTCCGTAACTTGAGGATTATCCTCATTGCTGCTCAGAAGAATTACGTCCTCGAAGCACCGCTGGGTGCCAGGCCTGCTGCTGGAGCAATACCAGATGTTATGAACGTCTGACAGAGCAAAGCTGATGACTACTCGATAGTTCAGTGTGCCATGCTTTACGGCTTAGAATCGGGACTTCAACGACGTTTTGAACGTCATGGAGCATATGAGATGTTCCAGGAGTTGAAGTTAATATTTCAAGCAAATGCCCGGATTGAGAGATATGAAGTCTCCAATAAGTTCTATAGCTGCAAGATGGAGGAGAACAGTTCTGTCAGTGAGCATATACTCAAAATGTCTGGGTATAATAATCACTTGATTTAGATGGGAGTTAATCTTCCAGATGATTGCATCATTGACAGAATTCTCCAATCACTGCCACCAAGCTACAAGAGCTTCGTGATGAACTATAATATGCAAGGGATGAACAAGACTATTCCCGAGCTCTTCGCAATGCTGAAAGCTGCGGAGGTAGAAATCAAGAAGGAGCATCAAGTGTTGATGGTTAACAAGACCACTAGTTTTAAGAAAAAGGGCAAAGGGAAGAAGAAGGGGAACTTCAAGAAGAACGGCAAGCAAGTTGCTGCTCAGGAGAAGAAACCCAAGTCTGGACCTAAGCCTGAAACTGAGTGCTTCTACTGCAAGCAGACTGGTCACTGGAAGCGGAACTGCCCCAAGTATTTGGTGGATAAGAAGGATGGCAAGGTGAACAAAGGTATATGTGATATACATGTTATTGATGTGTACCTTACTAGAGCTTGCAGTAGCACCTGGGTATTTGATACTGGTTCTGTTGCTAATATTTGCAACTCGAAACAGGGACTACGGATTAAGCGAACACTGGCAAAGGACGAGGTGACGATGCGCGTGGGAAACGGTTCCAAAGTCGATGTGATCGCGGTCGGCACGCTACCTCTAACATCTACCTTCGGGATTAATATTAGAATTAAATAATTGTTATTTGGTGCCAGCGTTGAGCATGAACATTATATCTGGATCTTGTTTGATGCGAGACGGTTATTCATTTAAATCAGAGAATAATGGTTGTTCTATTTATATGAGTAATATCTTTTATGGTCATGCACCTTTGAAGAGTGGTCTATTTTTGATGAATCTCGATAGTAGTAACACACATATTCATAATGTTGAAACCAAAATATGCAGAGTTGATAATGATAGTGCAACTTATTTGTGGCACTGTCGTTTAGGTCATATCGGTATAAAGCGCATGAAGAAACTCCATACTGATGGACTTTTGGAACCACTTGATTATGAATCACTTGGTACTTGCGAACCGTGCCTCATGGGCAAGATGACTAAAATGCCGTTCTCCGGTACTATGGAGAGAGCAACAGATTTGTTGGAAATCATACATACCGATGTATGTGGTCCAATGAATATTGAGGCTCGTGGCGGATATTGTTATTTTCTCACCTTCACAGATGACTTAAGCAGATATGGATATATCTACTTAATGAAACATAAGTTTGAAACATTTGAAAAGTTCAAAAAATTTCAGAGTGAAGTTGAAAATCATCGTAACAAGAAAATAAATTTTCTACGATCTAATCGTGGAGGAGAATATTTGAGTTACGAGTTTGGTGTACATTTGAAAAATTGTGGAATAGTTTCGCAACTCACGCCACCCGGAACACCACAGCGTAATGGTGTGTCCGAACGTTGTAATCGTACTTTACTAGATATGGTGCGATCTATGATGTCTCTTACTGATATACCGCTATCGTTTTGGGGTTATGCTTTAGAGACGGCCGCATTCACGTTAAATAGGGCACCATCAAAATCCGTTGAGACGACGCCTTATGAACTATGGTTTGGCAAGAAACCAAAGTTGTCGTTTCTTAAAGTTTGGGGCTGCGATGCTTATGTGAAAAAGCTTCAACCTGATAAGCTCGAACCCAAATCGGAGAAATGTGTCTTCATAGGATACCCAAAGGAGACTGTTGGGTACACCTTCTATCACAGATCCAAAGGCAAGACATTCGTTGCTAAGAATGGATCCTTTCTAGAGAAGGAGTTTCTCTCGAAAGAAGTGAGTGGGAGGAAAGTAGAACTTGACGAGGTAACTGTACCTGCTCCCTTATTGGAAAGTAGTAGATCACAGAAAACTGTTTCTGCGACACCTATACAAATTAGTGAGGAAGCTAATGATGATGATCATGAAACTTCAGGACAAGATACTACTGAACCTCGTAGATCAACCAGAGCGAGATCCGCACCAGAGTGGTACGGTAATCCTGTTCTGGAAATCATGCTGCTAGATCATGATGGACCTACGAACTATGAAGAAGCGATGGTGAGCCCAGATTCCGCAAAATGGCTTGAAGCCATGAAATCTGAGATGGGATCCATGTATGAGAACAAAGTATGGACTTTGGTTGACTTGCCCGTTGATCGGCAAGCAATTGAGAATAAATGGATCTTCAAGAAGAAGACTGACGCTGATGTTAATGTTACTGTCTACAAAGCTCGACTTGTCACAAAAGGTTTTCGACAAGTTCAAGGGGTTGACTACGATGAGACCTTCTCACCCGTAGCGATGCTTAAGTCTGTCCGAATCATGTTAGCAATTGCTTCATTTTATGATTATGAAATTTGGCAGATGGATGTCAAAACTGCATTCCTGAATGGATTTCTGGAAGAAGAGTTGTATATGATGCAACCGGAAGGTTTTATCGATCCAAAGGGAGCTAACAAAGTGTGCAAGCTCCAGCGATTCATTTATGGACTGGTGCAAGCCTCTCGGAGTTGGAATAAACGCTTTGATAGTCAGATCAAAGCATTTGGTTTTATACAGACTTTCGGAGAAGCCTGTATTTACAAGAAAGTGAGTGAGAGCTCTGTAGCATTTCTGATATTATATGTGGATGACATATTACTGATTGGAAATGATATAGAATTTCTGCATAGCATAAAGGGATACTTGAATAAGAGTTTTTCAATGAAAGACCTCGGTGAAGCTGCTTACATATTAGGCATAAAGATCTATAGAGATAGATCAAGACGCTTAATTGGACTTTCACAGAGCACATACCTTGACAAGATTTTGAAGAAGTTCAAAATGGATCAAGCAAAGAAAGGGTTCTTGCCTGTGTTACAAGGTGTGAAGTTGAGTCAGACTCAATGCCCGACCACTGCAGAAGATAGAGAGAAAATGAAAGATGTTCCCTATGCTTCAGCCATAGGCTCTATCATGTATGCAATGCTGTGTACCAGACCTGATGTGTGCCTTGCTATAAGTTTAGCAGGGAGGTATCAAAGTAATCCAGGAGTGGATCACTGGACAGCGGTCAAGAACATCCTGAAATACCTGAAAAGGACTAAGGATATGTTTCTCGTATATGGAGGTGACAAAGAGCTCATCGTAAATGGTTACGTTGATGCAAGCTTTGACACTGATCCGGACGATTCTAAATTGCAAACCGGATACGTGTTTACATTAAACGGTGGAGCTGTCAGTTGGTGCAGTTCTAAACAAAGCGTCGTAGCGGGATCTACATGTGAAGTGGAGTACATAGCTGCTTCGGAAGCAGCGAACGAAGGAGTCTGGATGAAGGAGTTCATATCCGATCTAGGTGTTATACCTAGTGCATCGGGTCCTATGAAAATCTTTTGTGACAATACTTGTGCAATTGCCTTGGCAAAGGAATCCAGATTTCACAAGAGAACCAAGCACATGAAGAGACGCTTCAATTCCATCCGGGATCTAGTCCAGGTGGGAGACATAGAGATTTGCAAGATACATACGGATCTAAATGTTGCAGACCCGTTGACTAAGCCTCTTCCACGAGCAAAACATGATCAGGACCAACACTCCATGGGTGTTAGAATCATTACTGTGTAATCTAGATTATTGACTCTAGTGCAAGTGGGAGACTGAAGGAAATATGCCCTAGAGGCAATAATAAAGTTATTATGTATTTCCTTATATCATGATAAATGTTTATTATTCATGCTAGAATTGTATTAACCAGAAACATAATACATGTGTGAATACATAGACAAACTTAGTGTCACTAGTATGCCTCTACTTGACTAGCTCATTAATCAAAGATGGTTATGTTTCCTAACCATGAACAAAGAGTTGTTATTTGATTAACGAGGTCACATCATTAGTTGAATGATCTGATTGACATGACCCATTCCATTAGCTTAGCACCCGATCGTTTAGTATGTTGCTATTGCTTTCTTCATAACTTATACATGTTCCTATGACTATGAGATTATGCAACTCCCGTTTACCGGAGGAACACTTTGTGTGCTACAAAATGTCACAACGTAATTGGGTCATTATAAAGGAGCTCTATAGGTGTCTCCAAAGGTAGATGTTGGGTTGGCGTATTTCGAGATTAGGATTTGTCACTCCAATTGTCGGAGAGGTATCTCTGGGCCCTCTCGGTAATGCACATCACATAAGCCTTGCAAGCATTGCAACTAATGAGTTAGTTGCGGGATGATGTATTACAGAACAAGTAAAGAGACTTGCCGGTAACGAGATTGAACTAGGTATTGGATACCGACGATCGAATCTCAGGCAAGTAACATACCGATGACAAAGGGAACAACGTATGTTGTTATGCGGTCTGACCGATAAAGATCTTCGTAGAATATGTAGGAGCCAATATGGGCATCCAGGTCCCGCTATTGGTTATTGACTGGAGATGTGTCTCAGTCATGTCTGCATTGTTCTCGAACCGTAGGGTCTGCACGCTTAACATTACGATGACAGTTATTATGAGTTTATGCATTTTGATGTACCGAAGTTAGTTCGGAGTCCCGGATGTGATCACGGACATGACGAGGAGTCTCGAAATGGTCGAGACATAAAGATTGATATATTGGACGGCTATATTCGGACACCGGAAGGGTTCCGGAAGAGTATCGGATAAAACCGGAGTGCCGGAGGGGTTACCGGAACCCCCCGGGGAAGTAATGGGCCTTATTGGGCCTTAGGGGAGAGAGAGGGCTGCAGCCTAGGAGGTGGCGCCCCCCCCCCACATGGGGAGTCCGAATTGGACTAGGGAGGGGGGGGGCGCGGCCCCTCTTTCCCTCTCCCTCTCCCTCACTTTCCTTCCCCCTTAGGTTTCCTAATTGGATTAGGAAAGGGGAGGCCTACTCCCACTAGGAGGAGGACTCCCCCTCCCCTTGGCGCGCCCCATAGGACCGGCCGGCCTCCCCCTTGCTCCTTTATATACGGGGGCAGGGGGGCACCCTAGGACACACAAGTTGATCCACGTGATCGTTCCTTAGCCGTGTGCGGTGCCCCCTGCCACCATATTCCACCTCTATCATATCGTTGTAGTGCTTAGGCGAAGCCCTGTGTCGGTAGAACATCATCATCGTCGCCACGCCGTTGTGCTGACGGAACTCATCCCTGAAGCTTTGCTGGATCGGAGCCCGGGGAGCGTCATCGAGCTGTACGTGTGCTAAGAACTCGGAGGTGCCGGAGTAACGGTACTTGGATCGGTCGGATCGGGAAGACATACGACTACTTCCTCTACGTTGTGTCAACGCTTTCGCAGTCGGTCTGCGTGGGTACGTAGACAACACTCTCCCCTCTCGTTGCTATGCATCACCATGATCTTGCGTGTGCGTAGGAATTTTTTTGAAATTACTGCGTTCCCCAACACTCAGCTCCTCCGTCAAAGTCTTCAGCTGCTCCGACCAAATCCTCTGCACCTGTGCATCTCGCCACGTGCCAAAGGACAACAGGCATCTCAATTGCCTCAGGAGCATCTGCAAGTTCCTCAGCTGCACCAAATTCCTCAGCTGGCCCCTCTCTGCTGAAGAAAAAGGCATCTGCTGGACGAGGCCTTCGACCAAGTCCTCACAAGAAGCAGGTCGCCTTCCAAGTTCCCTCTGATGACAATGAGGCTGATGATGAAGAACTTGCCGAGATCATCAGAGACAGGCAAGCCAGGGTAGCAAGAGCCAAAGGCAGCAATGTGCCACTGCTATTGGATCTAAAGTTGATCCTCGATTTCATTGACCTATGGCACAAGGACCCTAACACGCCTTTGCCGGAGATGAACCTCACTCCTGGTCAAAGTCATGTTCTGACTGCCTTCATTGAGGAAGAAAAGTGGAAATTTGAAGAAGGCTGAAGGCTGAAGAAAGTGCAGCACAAGAAACAACGCTACCTCAAGGACAATGTCCTCACTCTGACCCCTGATCAACTCGTTGCCTTGCAAGCTGAAATCAAGAAACTAAGTGATGAATTTGATCGGTACTATGCTGATTGGAAGGGCGCCAAGGTTCGATTTGTCAATCTGACGAAGAAATTCACTTCAAGTGCTGCTGCTCCTGTGCACGTTGAAGTTACACCGGCTGAAGCATCTGCTCAGCCTACTGAAGAACATGCCAGCACCGCTGATGACAATCAGGCTGCTGAAGAAAATGAGAGTACCAAGGATGATGACTCCATTCCAGCCGCTCAAGATATTGCCAGGGCATCCACTAGTGGTGCGCCTGAAGAAAGTGAAGAAGTCAGGGCAACTGCATCAGTTGTGCCTGAAGAAAATGACCCAAAGTCCTCTGCACCTCCTGCGCCTACACCAACTCCGATCCTTCCATCTGCATCAGATGCGAAGAAGACCAAGGCTGGCCTTGGGGGGGGCGCGGCCTGCCCTAGGCAGCCCCTCTCTCTTTCCCGTATGGCCCAATAAGGCCCAATACTTCTTCCCCGTATTCCCGTAACTCCCCGGTACTCCAAAAAATACCCGAACCACTCAGAACCTTTCCGATGTCCGAATATAGTCGTCCAATATATTGATCTTTACGTCTCGACCATTTCGAGACTCCTCGTCATGTCCCCGATCTCATCCGGGACTCCGAACTCCTTCGGTACATCAAAACTCATAAACTCATTATATAACTGTCATCGAAACCTTAAGCGTGCGGACCCTACGATTCGAGAACAATGTAGACATGACCGAGACACGTCTCCGGTCAATAATCAATAGCGGGACCTGGATGCCCATACTGGCTCCTACATATTCTACGAAGATCTTTATCGGTCAGACCGCATAACAACATACGTTGTTCCCTTTGTCATTGGTATGTTACTTGCCCGAGATTCGATCGTCGGTATCCAATACCTAGTTCAATCTCGTTACCGGCAAGTCTCTTTACTCGTTCTGTTATACATCATCCCGCAACTAACTCATTAGTTGCAATGCTTGCAAGGCTTAAGTGATGTGCATTACCGAGAGGGCCCAGAGATACCTCTCCGATATTCGGAGTGACAAATCCTAATCTCGAAATACGCCATCCCAACAAGTACCTTCGGAGACACTTGTAGAGCACCTTTATAGTCACCCAGTTACGTTGTGACGTTTGGTAGCACACAAAGTGCTCCTCCGCTAAACGGGAGTTGCATAATCTCATAGTCATAGGAACATGTATAAGTCATGAAGAAAGCAATAGCAACAAACTAAACGATCAAGTGCTAAGCTAACGGAATGGGTCAAGTCAATCAGATCATTCAACTAATGATGTGATCCCGTTAATCAAATAACAACTCTTTGTCTATGGTTAGGAAACATAACCATCTTTGATTAACGGACTAGTCAAGTAGAGGCATACTAGTGACACTCTGTTTGTCTATGTATTCACACATGTATTATGTTTCCGGTTAATACAATTCTAGCATGAATAATAAACATTTATCATGATATAAAGAAATAAATAATAACTTTATTATTGCCTCTAGGGCATATTTCCTTCAGCCTGGTCCTTAGTCGGCGTCCACAGTTACTTCAAAATAACACGCTTGACGAGATCTTCTTGCACTCAGAGAGTTGGGGTCTGTGAGTACTCGGCAAGCTTGTCGTGCCAAGAGAGTGAGATTGAAAAGCTCTATATCACGTAAACCTAGACCTCCCGCATACTTTGGTCCCATCAAAACGCTCCATGAAACCCAACTCGGTTTTATTTGCCCTCTTTTCTTCCCCACCAGAATTTTCAGATAAATGAATTTATGTGTTCACATAGACCTCGAGGTAGCTTAAAGCAAGACATGGAGTACATTGGCACTGGCACGGCCTGAGCTCATTCCAAACAGATGCTCCAGTATTTCGAGGACATGGGTTTGGGGCCCGTGGGCCTATCATAGGTTGGATCACCATGGGTATGTCTGGTGATGTCTGCACTACAACCCCGAGCGCCCAGCGCGCGGCCGTCGGCAGTACCAAACCCTATTTGGCGCCTTTAGCGCCCGATAAAGGGTTAATGGTAAAGGGTGCACACCCTGCTTGTCCATGTTGGGCCGGCCCATAGTATTGCGACGAATGAGTCCCTATATCATTGCATCATGGCCTTCAAGTAATGACCTCCAGATTTGTGACGTATTTGGCACCTTTAGCGCCCGATAAAGGGTTAATGGTACAGGGCGCACGCCCCGCTTGTCCACATTGGGCCGGCCCATAGTATTGCGACGAATGAGTCCATGTATCATTGCATCATGGCCTTCAAGTAATGACCTCCAGATTTATGATGGAGCACTCCCAAGATCACATGTAAAAACTCAGTTGTTGCAAAGTACTTCGCCTTTAATATTCTTGCACTCAAAGAGTTGGGGCCTGTGAGTACTCGCCAAGCTTGTCGTGCCAAGAGAGCGAGATTGAAAAGCTTGATATCACGTAAACGTAGACCTCCCGCATACTTTGGTCCCGTCAAAACGCTTCATGAAACCCAACTCGGTTTTCTTTGCCCTCTTTTCTTCCCCACCAGAATTTCTGGATCAATGAATTTATGTGTTCACATAGACCTCGAGGTAGCTTAAAGCAAGACATGGAGTACACTGGCAGTGGCACGGCCTGAGCTTATTCCTAGCAGATGCTCCAGTATTTCGAGGACATGGGTTTGGGTTAATGGTACAGGGCGCACACCCCACTTGTCCACGTTGGGCCGGCCCATAGTCCTTTCTTTTGGTTTTAAAGACGCAGAAAAGAAAGCGACAGAAAGCGTGTATGTTACCGCGAGTCGAACTTGCGACCGCCTGGAGCAACCTTAGCTGTCGTAACCAATCGGCCACCTACGGTTGACGTGTCTAGTTATAGGTTTTCTTTTCTATGATACAGTAATTTTCGTTTTCTTTTCTTCTTTCTTTTTTCTTTATTTTTTTCTATTTTCATTCATTTCCATTTTACCTTTTTTCTAACCTTTTTCTATGATACAGTAATTTTCGTTTGAAATTCGTGAACTTTAATCTAGTTTGGTGAAAAAAAATTCAAATTCAATGAAGTTTTTCGAATTTGATGGACTTTTTGAAAGCCGATGAACTATTTTCAAATTCGATGAACTTTTTTTTCGAATTCAATGAACTTCTTTCAAAACTGGTGAACTTTTTTTTTTCTAATTCGATGAACTTTTTCAAGTTCAATGAACTTTTTTACAAGTTAGATGAACTTTTTCAAATCCGATGAATTTGTTTTTCAAATTTGATGAAGTTTTTCAAAGTCGATGAACTTTTTTTCAAAACCGATGAACTAGTTTTCAAATTCGATGAATTTTTTTTCAAATTCAATGAACTTTTTCAAATTCGATGAAATGTTTTTCAATTTTGGTGAACTTTTATGAAAATTCATGTCCATGTTTTAATTCACGGTTTATTTTGATTTATTGCTCATTTTTTTTCCTTTTTAAACAACAAGGCTCTTTTGACAAGTGCTCGCAAGAAGAAAAAAAAAGGTACTAAACCAGCGAGCACCGATCGAGCGAGCGAGCAGCAGCAGGTCGAGCGAGGACCGATCAAGCGAATGGGCCACAGCCCACTAGGGGGCGCGTGAACGCCAGGAAAGCGAGCGGGTGTTGAAGGCGCCAGCGAGGAGGTCTCGTCGGCAGTCGCAACCAGAGGGCGTGAAAAAACATATTGCCCGAAGGCAAATTTCTGGACCAAAATATTCAAGACTGTCTGATGATTTTAAGTGTAACTGACAACAAGCGCTGCTACCAACATATCGGCTAGCTTCTGATTAGCAGGACTTGTTTGGCGAGAAAGGAAGAACTAGCTGCTTCGTTGTGGAAGGATCTGTGATGTGATGTGATTGATTAGTGTGACCCGATGTAATCGTACAACCACTCTGTTCATACATATACATATTTTCCCCAGCAAATGTCAACACATTTTATTGCATGCATGCAGTCGCGCTAATCGATCGTACAATTATTAACGACAAAAAGAAAATGTAACAAGGGAGTAATAATAACTAATTAAGCTACTAGCTCCGGAGGAAAGACCCACGTTAGCTCCCTCGACTTGGATAACCTTAGGTATGTGTTGTAGTCATCGAAATCATCCCCTTGGCCGGCAATCACTGTTTGGGACCTCATGTCGAATACATCTTCTGTGTCAGCAAAATAAATAGCATCTTTTTGTATCTCCCTGCTGAAAGCAGCAGAGACAGACTTGCTGAACCGTCTGCTGATGAAAAGCGCCTGGTCTTCTAGCCCCGCCTCCACTGGCACCCACATGGCTGCACTCATATCGGCCTCGAAAACCTCTACCTTGTGAGTGAACTCAGAAGGCGATACCACTTGTCGCCTCACCATGAGCATCTTCCCACGCGACTCGATCAGGTACCACATGGTTTCGATGTCATTCTTCATGGACTTGTCAACAACAATATATTGGTATTCTGGAGGAACCATATCCTTCTTGGTCATCTTGGTCAAGTCATCATACTTTGTGTCATGGTCGCCATAATCATCATAGTCAAAACCTTCTCCGATGACACACTTGCCACCGGTAACCATGGGTACGCCGCTATCATTGAAGGCCATGTCAAGGAAGACGAGATCCTCATCCTTGGTGACCCCGTAAAGTCTGTCTCCAAGAAAAGCAACATCGATGATGCTGACGAGGGAAGCTGCATAAGACTTGGGCAACCACACACCCTTCCCAATCCGGGTTAAGATGATGGGGCAACTGCTATGGTTGGTCATGAGAGCAATGACGTCATCCGGGGTGGACCGCAACAGCACCTTGCGTATGTTGAAAAGCTTGGAAACATGGCCGATGGCAGCGTCCAACTCGGGGAGACACAATGTCGTGCCAGAAAACATGTTGTGCAACAAGTAGTTCCTATGCATCTTGCCCACACGGTCGTCGATGGCGATCCAACCATCGGTAGAGCCAAAGCAAGTCATCGTCTTGGGCAAGGAGAAAAACTGGTGCAGAGCACGGTTGGCGGGAGCCATACCAATGCAGCTCGTTATGGCTTTGGGGTAGGAGACGGCACGGTGCATAGCACGGTTAAAGGGGATCATGACCCCACCATGCGGGAACACGATCCACGGAAGCTGCCGCGCAGGGGGCCGCGCTGCAGAGCGCCAAGAACGGCACACGGCCTGAAAGTAAGCACGATGGGCAGGGAAAAAGATGCGCGCAAAGACCTGGGCTAGGAGGTCCTCTGGGAGTTCAGACCACGGCGCCATTGATGGCCGACTTGTATGGTTTGATTTGATTGATGCTGCGCTCCTGCAGGTCCTCTCCTTGTTTATATAGGATAGATATAGATCATAGATAGACCGACCGACTCCGGCCAGTGTTCCAACTCCAACACGACCCGGACTCCCTTGCCTAATTATATACGAGTAGATAGTATAGGAAGGAGTATAGTAGAATATCTACGCTGCCAGGAGTACGTACGTGACCAAAGAGAAAAAAAAAGCAAATTTGCCAAACGTATATTGGTTGCCAGGGCTTTCGGCAGGGTTCGAATCGGAGAGCAGTCCTTATCGAGTCCTTTTGATTCTCAAAAAAAAATTAAAAAAAATCGAGCCCTTTTATTTATGTATGGCGCCAGTCAAGCTTGAACTAAATCTTCACTGGCCCAATCGCGCCCTGATTGTGCAAGGGCGGCTGCAGCCGCAGTTTGCAAAGATGATGCCTGGAATTTCTTGGGAAATTCTACCTTGGTGATTATGGGCATTACAGATGTTGCGACGCTCGAGACTATAGCTTGCCGAGGGGGTCTGGCTTTGGCTGAAGATCTAATGCTACAGAACATTGTCATCACATCAGATTCCAAGCAAGCTATCAACGATATCTCATGTTTTAACCAAGGTGGCTCAGGTGCTATTATTTCCGAGATTAAACAAAGAGCTCTTTGTTGAACCTTTTTTTAAGTTTGAAGGCAGAGCTACTAATGGTGATGCCGATATATAGGTTAGCCAAGTTTTCACACTCCTTGGATTAGGGTCAACATATATGGTTTGTTGAGCCCCATGACCCATTTTGTATTTCACAACATGTGAGCTTTGATCAATAAAGCTTGGTTTAACCCCTCAATAAAAGAAAGAAAGTGGATGCGGAGAACGTGGGCGACTTCCGACCCATCAGCTTGCCACATAGCATGTCCAAACTGTTTGCCAAGTCGCTGGTGATCAGAGTGAGGCACATGAAGAACTTACTGGCCCTCAATCTGTCTGCATTTATCAAAGAATGAAGCTTGCATGACAATTTTCTTTTGATGCGCCAAGTTGCTACACTAGTAGAAAACGACCCATTAGCCCCGGTTGGTAAGGGCCTTTTGTCCCGGTTTCTGAACCGGGACTAAAGGGTCGTTACTAATGCTCTGGCCCTTTAGTCCCGGTTCAGTCCAGAACCGGGACACATGGGGCTCCACGTGGCCTGTGCGCTGTGCGCCGAGCCCAGGCAGGAGGGCCTTTGGTCCCGGTTGGTGGCACCAACCGGGACCAATAGGCATCCACGCGTCAGCATTTCTGTGGCTGGGGTTTCTGTCAGCATTTCTGTGACCAACTTTGGCCAGGCCAGGAGGCGGGAAGAGCAGGCCTTTAGTACCGATTGGTGGCTCCAACCGGTACTAAAGGCCTCTCCTATATATACAACACTTGCGAAAATTCAGTTAGATCTCCACTTCTTTCGTCTCAATCACAACTCTCGCGCGCGCCCGTCGCCCGGCCAGTCGTCGCCGCCGCCGCCCGTCGTCCGTCGTCGTCGTCGTCGTCCCCGCCGTCTCGCGCCGCCGCCCCGAACGCCGCGCGCCGCCGTCCGTCGTCGTTCCGCCGCGGTACGTCTCGCTCTCCCCTCCGCGCGCCGTCCGTCGTCGTCGCACACGTACGCCGCCGCCCCGTACGTACGCCGCCCCCGCCCCGTACGCGGCGTACGGGGACACACACACATGCATATATACACACATATATACATACACGTACATGCACACATACACATACATACAGACACACATTTTTTTTTACTTTTTTCTGTTCTTTAGAAAAGTTAATTAGATGATCGAATGTTAGATGAATTAGCTAGATAGAAAATTGTCGAACTAGAGATTTGAACTAGTTGAATAATTAATATAACTAGTTTATTTTTAGTAAGAAAATTGTCGAACTAATTTATTTAGGTATATGAGATTTGAACTAGTTCAATAATTAATATAACTAGTCTATTTTTAGTAAGAAAATTTAGGTATCTGAGATTTGATGATCTAAGTAAAATATTATTTGTTAATGCGTTTTTCTGTTTATTTAAAAAAAACTCGCTTCCTGACACGATTGCCTCTTTATCTTTATATAGATAGATTCTATGGGGTTATTACTTAGTAAGTCTATTTTGTACAAGAGCCCCTCCGTTGAGGGTGGAGATTTAAGAATAAATAAGTTTTAAGCAAACTTGTTTAGTCGTCTTTTTCAAACGATATTTCATTCATATGATAGAATTTTAATATGGGTTTAGTTAGATATATTAATGTCAAATGTTAGATGAATATATATTTGGCTAGATATTAATTAATGTTAGATAGTAATAGGTGTTTAATGTTTCACCTATATGAACATAGAAAATGTCATCTGACGACGAAAATGATTTCATTATGTGCGAACACTGTGAAGACCAGCGCGGCCTGTGCGACAGAAATTTCCTTATTGATGGTAGACACTTCAGCATCAAGCTGGATGAGACATTCGAAATTGATACAGTAAGTCACTTTGGCAATTATTATTTGAATGCAAAACTTATGTTTCATTTGCTTCAACTTATAATTTTAAATTTTCACTATTCTACTAGCGCATCCCCTGCCATGCAAGAATTTTTGTCTTGGATAAGATAGGTTTTAGTGCTATAGATGATATGGAGGTAAAGAGAGTTTACTTGAAGACGGAGCATGGGTATACTTTCAACGTCAAATTATATAATGGAGACACATATACCCATTTTGAATGCAAAACTTGACAAGCACTATGCAAAGCTTATGCATTTGAGCCTGATATGGTTATCACTTTTAATATTCGTTCGGAAGATGATATTGAAGGTAATATAGACATCTGGGTTGATGTGCAAACGTCTCCAGTTCTACCATTATGTGAGTTTTTCTCAACCATGCATGCATATGTTTATATCTTTGATACAGTTTATTCAAAAATAGTTGACAACTAATTTGTATTGTCAGCTTATTTCGGTTCAAGCAAACATGTCCGGCGCTTGGTAGACAGGACCTACTACTGCCCCGGGGCTCAACTAAACTGCGAGGAGATAAGTCATTATGTTTCATGGCTTGAGGATCTTAATAACGTCAAGACAAAAAAAAATTCCTGAACTTAGAAATGTTAGTACTCAAAACGTGCGACCAATGGTGATCGTATTGAACTACGGTCACATCTATAATCGAAAGATGGTAAGATTTTAACTATTTGTCCTTAATTAGTGCATCTTTTGCATACATTATTTTTGAAGCTAAACTTTCATTGCTTAGTATATTAATTACTATACGATGTTCTTCAACAGGGACTTCCGATGACAGTTGTGCCTCAGTGGATCGAGACTAAAGGTCACATGTCAATGGTTAGCTTACGGCCAAGATATCCTACATTGCACATGAGTGCATTCAGGATTTCTGAAAGCGAAGAATGCTTGATAGTGAAAGATTGGAGCAAAATTGTTAACGATCGCAGAGAAGTACTAGAAGGCAGTAAGGAGAAGCGCAACCCAAGATTAGGAGACAGATTCATCTGCATGCTCCAGTATGATGAATCAGGAGAGCTATACATATTCTATGCTATTCTACCTGAGAGGGAGCAGCAGGAGTAGCTAGCTACTAGTTCATGCTCTTAATTAATTAATTAGTACTTGTCTCATGTCCGTGTCCTGAATTTCGATGTTGGTGATGATTATGTTGAACTCGATGATATCTTTGTTTCTGTTACAAAGTGAATGTTTCCTCTTTAAGCCAGCCAGTGTTGGTGATGATTAGATAGCTAGCGGTAATGACTATGATGATTAAATAGTATGGTATATATAATTAGACGACTACGATGATTTTTAGCTAGCTAGAGTTTATTTATTTATTAATATGCGATGATGATGATGATGATGATGACGACTACAACTCATTATAACGTAAAACAATCCTAAATTAAATTGATAAGACAAATTTAATTGAAAAATAAAAAATAAAACAAAAACATTTAGTACCGGTTGGTGTTACCAACCGGTACTAAAGGGCTCCCGGCCCCCGGAGCTGGCTCGTGCCACGTGGTTGCCCTTTAGCACCGGTTCGTGCTGAACCGGTACTAAGGAGGGGGCCTTTAGTGACCACACTTTAGTGCCGGTTATGTAACCGGCACTAAAGGGCCTTACGAACCGGTGCTATTGCCCGGTTTTGCACTAGTGTACGCTGCCAGGAGTACGTACGTGACCAAAGGGAAAAAATAACAAATTTGCCAAACGTATATTGGTTGCCAAGGCTTTCGGCTGGGTTCGAATCGGAGAGCTGTCCTAATCGAGTCCTTTTGATTCTCAAAAAAAAAATCGAGCCCCTTTTTTATGTATGGCCCCAGTCAAGCTTGAACTAAATCTTCACCCCGTCCGTCTTGTTTTATTTTTCTTAGGTTTTTGTTTCTTCGGCAGCATCGACGAGGTGCTGACGACGATGGTGTGTTGGAATAAAGTCTCTTCGGTCTCTCCCTACCTCGACGACGTCTGATCCGGCGCCGGCGAAGGGCCTGTGAGAGTTTGTGTCCCCAGATCGGTTGGTTCCCTTAAGATCTTGGCAGTTTGTGTGTCTTTCAAAGAGTACTTTTGGCTGGCGTTTGGTGTGGCGACCACGACATCTTCTTCTGTGTTGTTCTGTGGCTTAACACGGTTTCTCCAACCCTCTGATCTGGTGGTGGTGGATTGCAAGCTTGTTCTGTTTGGGGTCATGCTCCAGCCGATGCTGCTTCAACGACTTTTAGATCTCGTCTCAAGGGGCGAGTGGCTGTTGTGGTCTTCAAAGCCTTGTATGGCGAGGGCATTTGCAGGTGTTGCTTTTCTTTGCTGTTGGTTCAGTGCAATTTTCAATCACCGGCGGGCAGCGTACAATCAGAGGAAGAAGAAGACTAGTATGCTTTTTATTGTAATTTTATCTTTTACTGGTCGTTCTACGTCCAGTTGTCTATCCATTGTACTGGCCTTTGTTTTCCTCAATGATAATCAGATTTAAGATGCCCTTTGGGTGTCTTTATTCAAAAAAAAATCTTCACTTGCCCAATCGTGCCTTGATTGTGCTCATTCGGATGCCGAGAACGTGGACAGACTTCCAACCCATCAGCTTGTCACATAGCATGTCCAAACTATTTGCCAAGTTTCTGGGAGTAAAACCATCACTTTAGCGTCATAGCTCTCGAAAAATCACAACTTACAAAATGTGACACTTTGCACCGTGCCGAAATTTTGACAGTGGCAAAAATACTGATTCGCTTTCTGAGAGCGTTTTGACGTGGCCGATCACTCGCAGCCGTGACCCCTGGACACCGAGGGCATCCTTGGGAAGTAGTACCGTGAGGGAAAGGTGAAAAGAACCCCCGGTGGGCCGGCCGCGGTGACGACATGCTGCTAACGGCCATTAACGCCCGTGTCCAAAGCGATTGGGCCGGCCCTCTCTCCCATCCATCGTCGTCTATCTCTCTCCTCTCTCGCGCGGGTAGGGCGGTGGTGGCGGCTCCGGATCCATCGACGAGGGAGTGGTCTGGGGCAAGGTGTGGTGAACATAGTCAGTCACCTTGGCTGGCCGGCGTGGCAGGCGGCAACTGCGTCGAGGAGGAAGATTGTGCGGCCACAACAAATTCATCCATCACAGAGTTTTCGTAGTCACCACATTTGAAGGAAATTTCATTGAGCTTGTGCCATATGGTGCTGGTCCAGCCCTTCCCTCCCTCTCTCTAGTAGCAAATTTTGTTTGTGGAATTCTAGGGTTCCAGATATGGAAACAAGTGTTAGCTGGAATTTTAGCAAATTCTGTTTTCACTGAATCTTGTTGTGAACTATGCAGTTAACTGAGTATTGTTGTTCACTGAATTCATATTAGTTAACTGAATCTTGCACCAGTTGTCACACCCCGAGACCGGGCCTAAGCGAGACAGCCGCCGCGCGCCTATAGACCAGAGGCCTATAGTCACGCAAGGCGTGATAAAGTAGGCATAAACCAGCAGTGGATCACAAAAGCTCATATATTGACTATACAAATTCTTTACATTTACAAATGGCTCAATATTTTATCCTCTAGTCGTTTCCCACCCTCTGGTCAAGCCTAGTTCTGAATGACGACATCTTCTGCACATTCTTACGTTAGTCGACGACTGCATCTAAAAACAGAGGAAGCAAGGGTGAGTACGACAAGTCATACTCAGCAAGCAGGTACTTCACTATTCAACAGAATAGTATGATGATGTAGATCAACAGATGAACTGAACAAGGTAATAATCATTGAAACATACTTTGATGTAAATGGACAAAAGAACATATAACTGGATTTAATGGAAACAACCATGAATTTATTGGCGTCACACATAACCGCAAGCTTCCCAACCTGGGAGTCACAGGGGTGAAATTTCATACTTTTACGCTCTTAAGAGGGATACTCCGACGTCGACAGTCTCGACTAGAACCACATAGGCTCTAGTAGAGCAGAGCTCTTGTACCCACTAAGACCCGGACACCTGGACTTACTAATGTCGGTCGCTCCTATGGATCCATCACCGACACGTTCCCGAACAAGGTCCGTCCTTAGTGGAGAGCTCAGACAGTCTCATACCTGAACTATGATCGGTACAATGCGGTTGCTGTCGTGACACCAATATAGATGGATATGTGTTTGAATCAATGATGGGATCACTGAAATATCAGTCGAAGACAATGCACTCATGACTTTTCATGAGTTCCTCCAGAATACTCTGGTTCCATCAACAAATGGATTATGAGGACAACACATCCCTCTCTCAAGGATCAACAAAGATCAAGGTGCAACAATATTATCAGATAATCAAAGCAAGATAACGGTTTTGAGAGTTAGTAAAGCAGCTACTTGCCTCAGATAATATGATTTCTCCTTTAAAATAATATTCTGCCAGAAGATGAAACTCCATCATCTTTGTATAAAATCTGACGAACACACTTATACTAATATTCCTCCGATATATGGCTCGGTTCTTCCCTCCAGCAGCACCAACACGCTCTATTCTCCTAAAAAAAACACGCTCTATTCTCCTCCAAATATGGATGCATGCATGAATTCTTCATCTCTCCCTTCTCTCTATCTTCCCGGTATCTTTCCTTCTCTCAGGCTCTCTCCTCTAGTCCCTACTTCTCTCTCTCGGAGCTGTGCAAGAGCAGCGTGACCAGCAGCTATTTATAGGAGGCGAGCCCCGGTGCGAGTCTAAAATATCTTGGCCTGGCTCTCCCTTAAGCACTAAGAAATGGCCACGTACAGGACACATAAAAGCTGACTTCCATTTTCTATTTGTACGATCCTCTAGTATCAGGCCACGTTGCTGTCCACGTAGGGAACTTGGGTTTCTAGCCATGCAGCACATGCATGCATCTGGCGACGCAGGAAAAAGATGTGCCGACTAGTACCATTTACCGGGGTCAACACAAACCAACTCCATCTACATGTGTATGTACTAGTAGTACTTGTCTCTCATAAACTACATGCAGGCACACGTACTACTTCTAGTAAATTAGTTGCTTATCTGGAGAAGAGTCTTCAAAGCCAATCTCTGTTCATCTATTTCTCTCTCTCACGGTTGCGTCTCTACTAATCCATTCATAGATGAATGCATGCACTTATTCTCATATGACTAAATTGCAGTTAAAAACCAAAATTATAAGCATAACAAAAATAATTATCCATTACCATATAAATTAAATAATAACCCCAAAATTTGGGTTATTACACCAGTACTTGTTCCACTTTTCGCAGCCCTCTCTAGATGACGCGCTTTGGCGATGATGGCCGCAGGTACTTTAAGAGGAAGCAAGTCGTCTCGTCACCAAGCACCCGCATTTTCTGCCAGGATTGTAGTCGTTGGCGTAACACCCGCTCGAAGTTGAGAGACATGAAACACTAGGTGGATTCACGCCTGCTCAGGCAGGTCAATCTGGTATGCCACCTCATCCACGCGTTGTAGAACCTGAAAGGGACCAAAATAGCGAAACGCTAACTTATGGATAGCTCGAACAACCACCGAAGACTATGCATACGGCTGGACTTTTAGATAAACCCAGTCGCCCACTGCAAACACCCGGTCAGAGCGTTGCTGATCCGCCTTGTCCTTCATGTGCTGACGAGCTTTGTTCAGATGCCGTCGCAGCAGCACCACCACTGTTGCCCTCTCTTCTGTCCACTTTGTTAGGTCAGTCACAGCTTCATCCATGACATTAGTAAGGCCAAAGAAGCATGGCTTGTGTCCATAAAGGACCTCAAACATAGTAGACTTGAGTGTGGAGTGATAAGACATGTTGTACCAGAATTCAGCCAAGGCCAACCATTCAGACCACTTACTGGGGCAATTGTGAACAAAGCAGCGGAGGTACAACTCCATGCAGTGGTTGGCACGCTCTGTAGTGCCGAAGATAAGTTGAGGGTGGTGTGAGACAGTCTGCACAACTCGCGCCACACCTCTCCAGTAAAGATTCCATCCTGGCCCGAAACCATAGCATCGGGGGGACCATGGAGCTTAAACACATACTCCATGTAAGCTATAGCAACCTGCAACACCGTGAAAGGGTGCTTCAAAGGAATGAAGTGGGCGTACCAAGTAAGCTTGTCAACCACCACCAACACTGCATTAATTGTATCCTTTGGACGTGGGCAAACCTTCCAAAAAACTCAAGGGTCACCATACCCCAAGCTGGGATGAAATTCTGGCTTAGCCTATTTGCAGACCGCACAATTGCCAACAAACAACTTCACAGACTATTTGAACTGAGGCCACGCGAAGTGTTGGATGATCCTACTGTAGGTAGCCTGCACTCCTAAATACCCCCCAATCGCCCCTGCATGAAATTCTTGGAGTACCTTGTTCTGCATCACTACATTAGCTCCAATCCGCACTCTGCCCTTGTAACGAATCAGTCTAGCACACACACGAAAGGTACCGTCAGGCAGTGATTACCTATCAGCAACGGCCAAAAGCCTGATGCATTGAGGGTCAGACTGATAACCTTGCTTAACTTCATCTAACCATTGCGGAATACAAACCGAAACAGTAGACAGTTCAAAGGAAGGCTGCCGGCCGGGACAACGCATCAGCAGCCCCACTAACTTGGAAAGAGCCTTTTGCTGCCATGGTGTCGCTAAACGTTGCTCATCCAAGCACGACAAGCTACGATGATCCGTGCGAATGACAAATTCAGATGACAGTGGGTAAGAACGCCATCGGTCCACTGCCGTTAATATAGCAAGGCACTCATTCTCATAGGTTGAGAGTGCATGTAGTCTGGGCCCCAAGGTTTGGCTGAGAAATTCCAATGGATGGTGGTTTCGCATAAGAACTGCACCAATCCCAGTAGCAGATGCGTCAATCTCGATTACAAAGGGTTTCGAGAAGTCTGGTAAGGCCGGGACAAGGGAAGTGGTGGGTGTTTGACCTGGGCCTACTCCTCCCCCTCCACGCTCCCCCTCCTCAGGGCAGCCTCCTCCCAACCCTAGCCACCACTCCTCCTCACCCCCTCCCCTCCTCCGTCCCTCGCCGCCGCCTAAGGCAACCGCCGGGCAAGCCCAGGGCGCCAAGGATGGTGGCGGCGGGGCCTCGGTTGCCCTGCTCCTGTGTGGGGAACCCTGGATCTGGAGCGGCGGCTCCATTGGCAAGGCACGGCCGGCTAACAGCCGTGCGGGTGGTGGTCCGGTGTCCCGGCCGCGCGGGCGGCGGGATCCGGTGGTCGTTGGCGGCCGGCGGCAGCTTCTGCGGCGGTCGGTGTGCGCGATCTAGCGTGTCCCTTCCTCCCCTGTTCGGCGTGCAGGCCAGCCTGGTCGGGTCGCGCTTCCTCTTGGTCGCCGGTTCTGTACAGGAGATGCTGCTGGTGGCGGAGATCTAGTTCGGGTGAAATCCCTGGCCGGCCATGACCGGCCGCGCCAACGGCGACTCCTGAGGGCGCCGTTTTCCACCTTAGAGGCGTCAGTATGGACTGATCTCCTCACTTCACCTTCCCCTAGGTTTCCCAGGCGAAAGCCCTAACTCTGTTGGGTGGCGGCGGCGCTCACGGCGTCGTTCCCTTCTTGAAGGCGCCGCTTTGGGAACCTTGGGGTTGGGTGGCGCTTGTGGGTGGTGGGCGACTGTAGTGGTGCGGCCCTTTCCTAGCATGGATTTATGTCCGGTGCTTGGAGATGGAGTCGCATAGGTGGAGGTTGTCGGTTGGCGTCGTGGTGGCGTCAATGGCGGAGGACCAGCCAAGGCTCGCGTAGGTGAAAGGTCGTCGTTTGGCGTCGTGGTGGCGGCGATGGCGGAGGACCTGCCAAGGTTGTCATCTCAATCTGCTCTGAAGATGGACCAGTGGAAGATGGCGGCGACGACACATGTGAATACGTCAGACCGGTTTGAGTCCCATACCCGGCAGATGGCTTGGTCGGGGCCTCCGACTTTAGATGTTAGGCTTAGGTGAGAGGTATGGGTACGTGGCCCAGCTTGCACCCCTTCATCATCTGGATATGAGTAGCGGCAGATGCTGCCAAGATGGTGGATTCAGGCATATTATTGTTATACTTTGTAAGGTCCACAAGAATAATCAATAAAATGACCGTATGCATCTCCCAGATGCAGAGGCTGGAGGTTATCCTCCTTTTTGAAAAAAAAGGACAAGGGAAGTGGTGAGAGCAGTCTTAAAGGCTAAGAAGGCCTCATTATGAATAAAAGTCCATTTGAAAACTACCCATTTTTTGAGCAAATTAGTCAACAGCCGGCTAATAATACCAAAATGGCGAACAAACTTTCGATAATAGCCGGCTAGTCCCAAAAGCTGACGCAACTCTTCAACTATAGTGGGGGACGGCCAGTTCTGCACCTTCTCTACATTGCTCAGGTCTTTGCGCACACCTTCTTTCCTGATCACATGCGCCAAGTACATCAGTTGTGGGCAAAAGTACACTTGCTTCCGTTCATCTTCAAGGAGTTTTTTTTTAGCGCATCGCCAGAAATCCTAAAATAAATTCAGAAATAATGCGAGCATCAGGATTTAAACCTTGATGGATTGGGGATACCACTGTCCACCTAACCAACTCAACCACAGGTTGATTCGCATCATCTTCAAGGAGTTCTAATGCAATAACTGTAACACTAAGCGTAACCGCGACACGTGCACTTCCAAAATACTGCTGAAGACTAAACTGTCATCTATGAAGACCGGAACACCTTTACGTAACACAGGCACGAGCACTGTGTTCATCCCAGACTTGAAGTTAGACGGGCCACCAGTGACACCGTAAGACATGACCTTGAACTCGAAGTGTATGTGATGCGTAGAGAAGGCAGTTTTAGCTTCATTCCAAGGATCCATCCAAATCTGATGATAACCGGACCGCAAATCCAGGCTTGTAAACCAAGTTGCCCCATGCAACTCGTCAAGCAACTCGTTTGTAACGGGCAAGGGATACATGTTCTTCACAGTGATGGCATTCAAGTGACGATAATCCATGCATAAGCGCCAAGTCCCATCTTTCTTATGAACCAACAGGACCTGTGAGGCAAAAGGACTCCTTCTAATCTGGATGATCCCTTCAGCAAGTAGATCTACAGTCTGGGCTTCAATTTCATCCTTTTGCGCTGGGTTATAACGATACGGCCAAAGCTTGATTGGTTGAGCCCCTGGAAACAACTCAATGGAGTGATCAAACTCTCGTTGTGGTGGCAATCCCTTGGGTTTATCGAACAGGGCCCGAAACTTCTACAACAACTGTTCAATTTCCTCAGGCAGAACGGTTTCTTCAGTTTCAGGTTTGACATCACAGATTTGTAACATATGAAGCACTGATTCCTATACTTGTAGCATCTGAAATTGAACAGAGGAAATGGGTGGACAAGCATCAGCTCTTGCTGTGACTCCCAACAGGCGGATGAACTGCCCTTTGTGCTTGAAGATCATGGTCTTGTTACACCAGTTCGCCATCATCATCTCCCTAGACTCCAGCCAGTCCATTCCCAAAATTAGATCATAGCTTCCGAAGGGAAAAAGTTTCAAGGTAGACCGAACATGATGCCCTTGGATAGAGTACTCGCAAACTTGCACCTCCCGTTCACAGATAATGATTCCCCATCAGCAACCTAGACCCGGAGTGGCTTTGACATAGGTCGAATTCTAGGCCACAAACGAGCAAGACCTTTACTACTCCCTTCGTCTCATAATGTAAGACGTTTTTCGACACTACACTATGGGACGAAGGGAGTAGTAAAACTGTGAGAGATGACCGAATGTACCAACATCAGCAGAGACTTCCCTTACAAAGTACCCAACATATGAAAAGCCTTCGGTGCCTAGCTGCAGAGAGAAGGCGCAAATCATCTTTGGACGTCTCCTGAGATGGAGTCGGAGATGCTGGAGACGGGGGAGTGGTCAACATGCCCACTAGTTCTTTGACCACATGAAGTTGGACAGTTGAAGCACAAATGTGCCCCGGCCCCCGCCGCTCCCCGCATGTGAAACATAAGCCCTTTTGCTCGAAGATATGCACGGGTTAGGAATTTTTATAGAATTATAATATTATACTTCCTCCGTCCGGAAATACTTGTTTTAAAAATGGATAAAATGAATGTAACTATAACTAAAACAAGTCTAGATAAAACCATTTCTACGACAAGTATTTTCGGACGGAGGGAGTAATACATAGAGAGTTTTTGTAAGTGTACTTTTGTCTAAAATCTTTTAGATATTAGAAATACAAAATAATTATATTAATATCTTACTATTTTACTATTTATTTTTCATTTGCACCACAACCAAAATTGGTGACACCATTATACTTTTGTAAGGTGTAGTATTATTTTCGGCATGGTGACACATAATTTATAGATATGTTAGGACGAAATTACCCTAGCAAATTTGTGTGTTTGTGGTAAGTAAATCGGTAAGTCCAGGAAAGTAAGAGATACAGGCAATCGAGATAGATATTCTTTCATTCTTTTGGTACAAGGAGAGATACATACAATCAGAAAAGAGATACTTTCCTTCTTATGGAGGGCTAAAAATGAAATTATAAGAGTTTCATTCAGGAGGCTGGGGGTTCACTATAAGGAACAACAGAGGCGAGCTTTTGGCAGCAGGAGCAGGTAATTTGGAACATGTGAAATGTGATTGAGCCTCTACATTCAAAAGCACTGGCGATGCTCCATGCCGTAAACGCAGCAATTCAGCTGGGATGTGATTGAGTGATTTTTGAAACTGATTCGTTGGTGTTGAAGTAGGCTATCACATCTGAAGATTATAATCTCTCTGCCTTAGGTGCTGTGTTTAGGGAGATCAAATTTCAGTTACAAGTTGGCCTATCTGATCGCCTCGGCCGCCGTCCCCTGCCTCCTCTCCTCCACCTCGTCGTCCCCAGAGATGTGCGCCGGCTAAGCCGGGCACCGCCGGTGATGGGGATGGCGAGGATCTAGGCTGCAGCCCCGTGGTCTGGAGGGACCGGCGGCGCGAGATCGCCCTTCGGACTTTGTCTTTCCCGGCGGTTCAGCGCTGCTCCGACAGCTTCATGGGGAGGACGGATCTGGAGGGGATGTGGTCAAGGGTGACATGGTCGGCGGCGCCTCCGGTCAGATTTGATCTGGCCGGTGCTGTTGGCGGTGGTGGTCGTCTCCTCCGTCGAAGGTGGTCGGCCTGAGGCTGGATGGTCAGATCTCGAGATCTGCCATCTAGTTCCGGCTGCGAGTCAGGAAGGCATAGTTGCCGGTGAAAACCGAGCCGATGGCAGGCGATGGCGGCGTTCTGCGTCATTACCTTGATGAAGGCATCGTCGTGTAACTATTGTCGACCCACTCGTTCTGCTCCGAGGAAAACCCTAGAATCTAGTCTTCTAGATCGGACGACGGCGGTACTGCGGTGTCATTTTCTCTCTTGGGAGCATCATTTGTGGAGCAAAGTTAGAAGACAGAGGCAGGAGGTGAAGTGACTTCGTCTTGCACAAAGCTTTCGGTGGAGATGGCAAGTCATGCCTGGCCGACAGGTGCTATGCTGTGTCATGCCTGGTCGGCAGGTGCTACGCACGACAGATCTTTCAGAATCTTCGTGTCTGGATAGACGAGCGCGGGGCGGTGGCGCCATTGGGCGCCGTGATGGCGTCGACGGATGGACAGACTGGCAAGGATGATCCAGATCTCTCTCTTGAAGATGGGTTAGCAGTTCGATGATGATGGCGGGGTCTAAAATGTGTGCATGTGATGTACGCTTTAGGTCTACTGCACCGGCTATGTGTTCCGATATGTTATGTGGATGGATCAGCGATGGCACCGGTTTTAGATATGAGGAGTGAGAGCACTCCACATTATCAAGTTTTGTAGGTGTGAGTGGTGGCTCCGAGTGACTTGATATATGTTCTTATTAGACCTATGTAGAATAATAATAAAAATGGCCATGTGCATCAGAAGCCGGGGTCTTAACCTCCTTTTCCAAAAAAAAGGTTGGCCTATCTGATGTATCTATTAAACATGTTTCAGGGTCATGTAACAAGCTACGGACACCCTTGGTGCTTATGGCAGAGTCATGAATGTAGGCACTTTGGGGTGCTCGCTTGGTCAATTCCCAGATTTTGTAAATGACTGTGTAGCTGGAGATTTATCCAGCAACCTTATGTAATGGAATGCATCGGTGTTTCTTTCAAAAAAAAACTATGAGAAATTAGAAAGAATGCATCTTACATTGTGGGATTTTATTAAAGAAAAAATAGACCTTATATAAAGGGTGATGCTACGCATCCGTCGGTCGATATTTAGATTTTATCCATCGCCTCGACGGCCGTTGGATGCTGAATTGATAGTCGTCCGATCTAATGTCCTCGCCCCGCATGCCCACTCTTTATTTCCAACAACAAACGCTTTGTTGCGAAAACAACACTATTGCCCCCGGCCACGACAGAGTTGCGCCCTGCGCGGCGCGGCCATCAGCCCACCGCAAAATCAGCCCAACGCTAGCGTGCAGGTACTAAATTGAAGTTTCTGGAACACTACGGCGCATCATGGTTGGATCTGATGCAAATCGAGCTCACCAAGGGGGCCTGCTTCGAGAACAGCCACGGCCTCTATCCAGCATGACGGCGACGAGCTCCCATGTTGGGCACTCTTTTGATGATTTCTGCAATTGAAGCTATGTTTCTTAAGCATGTGTCGTGTTGCAATGCTTGGCCTCGTACGCTCTACCATCGTGTGCTCCTCCAATGCTTTCTTCAACCGGGGCTATGTTTCCGAAGCAAGACCCATGTTGCAGAAAAAAACTTTGCTGCCGAACCTTTTTTTCTAAAACAAGACCTGTCACTACTAGGAAAAAGGCTACTAATAGCGCGGGTAAAATGGCTACTAGTAGCGCTACTAGTATCGCGCTACAGCTAAAAGTTAGTAGTAGCACGGGTGCCACCAGCGCTACTGCTATTACAGACCCACGCTACTACTTAGTAGCACTACTAACTTCGTTAGTAGTAGCGTGTGTGCCACCAGCGCTACTGCTATTACAGGCCCACGCTACTACTAACGAAATAGTAGTAGCGTGTCTATAGTGCCAACGCTATTAGTATCTCAAATACTAGTAGCGTGCCATTTTTTCCCACGCTACTACTAGATTATTATGAATTAAAAACATAACAAAATCAGCCAATTCCATTCTATCACACATTTGTCGTATCTACTGATAGTTTCTCATTGTAGCGGCAACTCATGTATAATTCCTATCACACAGTGTTGCGTGTGGCAACTTGCTAAGCAGCTACCTACTTAAGTTGTTATGGTCCGATCCGAAAATTTGATCACTCGTCAATATGCGGCACCTGCCCGGCCTGATCTCGTGGTGTGCAGCTGCGGCGAAACACATGTGGGGTAGCCTCGACGAGCCACATCTGACCGACGGCAACCACCGCCACGTCTCTAGCAGGCCTCGCCACCAGCAGACGGAGGAAGCCATCGTACAAGTGCCCCGCACCCTGAAACCCGAACATCATTAAGATTCAGATTTGGCCCTCCACGAATCAAGTGTATCTGCATGTTGATCATCTCTTGGGCTCGGGGTGTCTGGTCGACTGCTTACCTGTGTGCTGGGGTGCTAGAGGTAGAGGACGTGCAGCAGCTTTGCTTCTCCGTGCACCGGCTGCCACGACACCGTGGATGGTGCCACAACATCGTTGAGTCCACGAACCTTTCGACGACCGTCAGCGTCACCAACAGAACCCTGCAGCATTACCAACAGAGGTTCAGAAACTTCAGATTCTTCAGAAGAATGACACGAAAAAACAATGCGGTACATGTCGATGTCGTAATGCACAACTGAAGCTATAAGCTATTTCCTAGTGGGATAAAAGTGCAGAGAATATTTATATAAGAATGCATATAGATTTGACAAGTGCATAGAAAAACATAAGGTCCAAAAGAAACACATAATCAAGCAACCACATAATCGGTTAACTTCTATTTACTCACCAATCAAATAACATCAAAATCAACACATTAGCATTGGACCTCGACACAACACACAAGGGGTGCAAAAGAGACTGACTGAGATCATAAAGAAATATATAAGGACCAAGACAATCATATTTCAGTCCAGACATATACGAGGACATATCATAACAAACATACAAAGTAGCAACAAACTGATAATATAGTTTCTAGAATCATCTGCAAAGAGAATGATGAATTTACAATCTTTAGTCTTAGCCAACACAACATACAACCTTTACAACCTTAAAATATAATAATTTAAGCTTTGACCAAAGTTTTATACAGAAGTAGGTAGTCCAAAAAGCTTCAGGCTATTTTCTGTAACACCATTAATTTCTGGCTGCAAATGCAAAGCTGAAGAAGAAAACTAAAACTTGAGTCAACAAATCTGCTGCTTCATTTCGAAATTCGGATAGCAGGTATGGTCTCATTTCTATTTATTTAATAGCATTTAAGCCTTGCCCAAAATTGCTTATTGATTATTAGTATATGTCATACAATCTAGATTATAAGAATTAGGCATAGACCTTTTAAAAATTCAGTGGGAACCACTGTTCAAGTTATAAGAATTGGACCAGCGTTAGCTCATTAATGCTGAGGCGCACACAAGGAGGTCACCGTAGCCCCACAAACACAAGAGCATGGGAATGCTGATGGCAAGGCTGCCGGGACGACGGACAATCAGTTCGTACTAAAGTCCGACTGTCTGACAACCAACATCGATTTTAAGTTTATATCACTCAGACTGCATATAAAATAGATAAAACATGCTGGATCAGTTTTCCTCAATTAAATATAGTAACTCAGAATCAAGGGCTAATCATATGCAGATAGATCATACCCTGGTCCTTGTACTTCTCATAAGTTCCGTGTAGTTGGAATTGGTCAAGCCACTGCAGTAGTTACATGCAACGATTATCTTTGTTATTATAACAGAATGTCCATCCTTTCCGTACTTGACTTACTACATCTCTCGACATGTGCAAAATTAGATGAAAATGGAACACTAATCAATTTCACAAAACTTATATGCAGTGGACCTCCTTTTCACCCCCAACTGTTAGCTCCCAAACCACTACTGCTGTCAATCACCCCATAGCTAGCTTGATCTATTAATATGTTGCTGTTCCCATGCCACACCTTCTGAACTACAGCTGACAACCGCCGCCGGGACAGTTAACATGAGGCAAAATTGGATATATCAAAATTTTAGGTAATCCTAGGGTGAGCAGATACTCAAGTAGTCTGCGTAATCCCAAGCTCTACTCATTCCTAGTCCTTGTAGTTTACTAGCAATTGGCATAAATCAGTCAATTTGTTAGGCATAAATGGCCCAAAGCAAAGCAGCAGGAGGTCCAACTTACATATAGGTGTTGAGCTGGCGGACGAAGCTCAAGAAGTTGTTGTGCTTGAAGTACCTCGGCAACAGCACGGTGCCGAAGAGGTATGTTACTTGAACCTGGACGCTTTTTTTAGGTCTGTCGCACTAGCTGAGCCGCCATAAGTTTGCCTCATTGGGGACTACCTCTGTCAACGCCTTGCCATCCTGAAGGGCAGAGTTTAGAAAGTTCTAGCTACCACCGACTCCTAATTTTGGTCGTGATGTACACAGCAAGGATTGCCTAATACCCAGGATCTGCTGTTTCATTTATCGGTATTTCACCACCAATTTGGCGATTACTGCCTCCTAGAACCAAGTATGGACGATTTACAGTCATTACTAGAAACTTAGGCAACATGCATAGAACTTTAGGGATAATTTCATGGACTGATTAGGCATCGCCTACTTGCTCACATATGAAGGTGCAAAGCTAGACTAATGGAAATAAACATTTGGCAACACTTACACTCTCCCCTCTTTGACTGCAACACACGTGCAGCAGCATTGTGGCATTTCCACAAACACCTCGTGACCACAAGGAGGCCCCTGCCGATGAACTCAACTTCGAACTTGTCGAACTGGCACAAACCGTCAGGGGACGAGAGGCAAATTTCTAGGATGGCAGTGACTTCTTACCAGTCTGACGCTGCTGGAGCCGGGCACTGCATCGCCAGGGGCGAGACAGATTGGCATGGTAGGCGTCCTGCCATAGCGAAGCGGCCGCGTCACTTCGGCCGCCCCAGCTCGCCAGCATGTCGTGGACGGCCCGCTCGTTCTACATCGGCAGCTGCTGGGCCCTCCCGCCGCCGGACTAGTTCAAGGCCCACTCCCCCCTTCCCGTCCGAGCATACACTCGCAGGAGATGGAGCCTCCGGCGACAGCGGCAGAGCTCGCCCGCCCGACTATGCTAATCACCAGCAATTGTTGAGGTCGGAAGCGGAGGCGGAGGCGCGGCGGGAGGCGGGGAGCACGATGGTCTCCGGGACGCGCTTGTTGAGGTCGCGCAGGATCTCGACGAGCGGGCGCGTGATCCCCGACGGCGCGGCGTCCAGCGGCACCACGTAGTTGCCCGTCGAGGCCGCCGCGGCGAGCACCGCCCTACCCCTCCTCCGCCGCTCCGGCGCCACGGCCACGCGCACGCGGCTACGGCGGGAGCCGCGGGGGAGCGGCGAGGAGGCGAGGGTCCATGCGAGGGAGGCGGCGGCGGTGGCTTCCATGGGGATCGGAGCGGAGGAAGGTGGGAGCTTGGGGGAGTGTTGCGCGCGGCCGGTGCTCGCCGGAACCGGCTGGCGTGGGTGGTGGCGGCGGCGAGGAGATCGTGGGGAGAGGAGCAGGTGAGTTCGTGAGAGAGTTTTTTTGGATGAGAGAAAGAGAGAGAGAGCGGTGGGGTTGGAGTGGATCGGGCCGGGATGGATGGTGCAGTGGTCGACACGTTTAGTAATAGCGTGGGTGTTTTACCTGCGCTACAGCTACTTAGTTAGTAGTAGCGCAGGTTTTATACCCTTGCTACTACTATGGCAATGTCCCGGGGGTATGGTGAAGACCACTTAGTAGCAGCGTGGGTTTATACCCCTCGCTACTACTATCAACTTAGTAGTAGCGCGGGTGTTATACCCCTCGCTACTACTAATTAGCAGTAGCGTCTTTTTTTAAACCGCGCTGCTGATAAGTTTCTGTGTATAAGGTTTTCTCTAGTTTCTAAAACTAGATCCTGTTGGTGAAAAAAATTTCATCACTAAATCATTTTTTTATTTTTGAAACAAGATCTTTATTGCAGAAACCGCCGATCTTCGATTCATACCTGCTTTAGTCATCACCGGCCACCGCTGAACCCGAGCAAGTCATCATCGCCACCACGGTGGATAAGGCCTGGTGGCCCAACGCCTGAGCTTCAGGAAAACAGACGTGGCTTCCAGACCAGCCCCGAAACCCCCTACTGTTACCCAGTTGCAGGAACGACTGCCTTGAAACAACAGGTGAGTTGCATAAAACAGACGAGCGATGGTCTTTTTCTACCAATTTATCCCCCTAGGGGCATGCGTAGTAGTACTTTGCTTCGAGGGCTAATAAACTTTTGCAATAAGTATATGAGTTCTTTATGACTAATGTGAGTCCATGGATTATACGCACTTTTACCTTTCCATCATTGCTAGCCTCTTCGGTACCGTGCATTGCCCTTTCTCACCTCGAGAGTTGGTGCAGACTTCGCCGGTGCATCCAAACCCCGTGATATGATACGCTCTATCACACATAAATTTCCTTATATCTTCCTCAAAACAGCCACCATACCTACCTATCATGGCATTTCCATAGCCATTCCGAGATATATTGCCATGCAACTTTCATCATCATCATATACATGACTTGAGCATTCATTGTCATATTGCTTTGCATAATCGTAAGATAGCTAGCATGATGTTTTCATGGCTTGTCCATTTTTTGATGTCATTGCTATGCTAGATCATTGCACATCCCGGTACACCGCCGGAAGCATTCATATAGAGTCATATCTTTGTTCCAGTATCGAGTTGTAATATTGAGTTGTAAGTAAATAAAAGTGTGATGATCCTCATTATAGAACATTGCCCCATGAAAAAAAGGAAAAGGACAAAGAAGCCTAAATAAAAAAAGGGGCCAAAGAAGCCCACCCAAAAAGAAAAGAAAAAAGAAAAAAAAGAAAAGGGGCAATGTTACTATCCTTTTACTACACTTGTGCTTCAGAGTAGCACCATGTTCTTCATATAGTGAGTCTCCTATATTGTCACTTTCATATACTAGTGGGAATTTTCATTATAGAACTTGGCTTGTATATTTCAAAGATGGGCTTCCTCAAATGCCCTAGGTCTTCATGAGCAAGCAAGTTGGATGCACCCTCACTTAGTTTTCAGTTGGAGCTTTCATACACTTATAGCTCTTAGTGCATCCGTTGCATGGCAATCCCTACTCCTCACATTGACATCAATTGATGGGCATCTCCATAGCTCGTTGATTAGCCGTGTCGATGTGAACTTTCTCCTTTTTTATCTTCTCCATATAAACCTCCACCATCATATTCTATTCCACCTATAGTGCTATATCCATGGCTTGCGCTCATGTATTGCGTGAGGGTTGAAAAAGCTGAAGCGCGTTAAAAAGTATGAACCAATTGCTCGGCTTGTCATCGGGGTTGTGCATGATGGAAGCATTTTGTGTGACGAAAATGAAGCATGGCCAAACTATATGATTTTGTAGGGATAAGCTTGCTTTGGCCATGTTGTTTTGAAAAAGACATGATTGCTTTATTAGTACGCTCGAAGTATTATTGTTTTTATGTCAAATGATAGACTATTGCTTTGAATCACTCGTGTCTTAATATTCATGCCATGATTAGACATATGATCAAGATTATGCTAGGTAGCATTCCACATCAAAAATTATCTTTTTTATCATTTACCTACTCGAGGACGAGCGGGAATTAAGCTTGGGGATGCTGATACGTCTCCGTCGTATCTATAATTTTTGATTGTTCCATGCCAATATTATTCAATTTTCATATACTTTTGGCAACATTTTATATTATTTTTGGGACTAACATATTGATCAAGTGCCCAGTGTCAGTTCATGTCTGTTGCATGTTTTATGTTTCACAGAAACCCCATATCAAACGGAGTCCAAACGGGATAAAAACGGACGGAGAATTATTTTGGAATATTTATAATTTTTGGGAAGTAAAATCAACGCGAGACGGTGCCCGAGGGGGCCAGGAGATAGGGGGCGCGCCCCAGGGAGGCGGGCGCGCCCTGGACACTCCTGAACCCCCTGTAAGGCGGTTGAATCTCTTTTTTTGCCGCAAGAAAGCTAATTTTACGAGAAAAATTTGGGCGAAAGATTCACCCCAATCAGAGTTACGGATCTCCAGATATAAAAGAAACGATGAAGGGGAAGGATCTGAGAACGCAGAAACAGAGAGATAGATCCAATCTCGGAGGGGCTCTCGCCCCTCCCACGCCATGGGAGCCAAGGACCAGAGGGGAAACCCTTCTCCCATCTAGGGAGAAGGTCAAGGAAGAAGAAGAAGAAGGGGGGCTCTCTCCCCCTTGCTTCCGGTGGCGCCGGAGCGCTGCCGGGGGGCCATCATCATCACCGCGATTTACACCAACACCTCCGCCGTCTTCACCAACATCTCCATCACCTTCCCCCATCTATATTCAGCGGTCCACTTTCCCGCAACTCGCTGTACCCTCTACTTGAACTGAAGGAAATATGCCCTAGAGGCAATAATAAAGTTATTATTTATTTCCTTATTTCATGATAAATGTTTATTATTCATGCTAGAATTGTATTAACCGGAAACATAATACTTGTGTGAATACATAGACAAACTAAACGTCACTAGTATGCCTCTACTTGACTAGCTCATTTATCGAAGATGGTTATGTTTCCTAACCATAGACATGTGTTGTCATTTGATTAACGTGATCACATCATTAGGAGAATGATGTGATTGACATGACCCATTCCATTAGCTTAGCACCCGATCGTTTAGTATGTTGCTATTGCTTTCTTCCTGACTTATACATGTTCCTATGACTATGAGATTATGCAACTCCCGTCTGCCGGAGGAACACTTTGTGTGCTACCAAACGTCACAACGTAACTGGGTGATTATAAAGGAGCGCTACAGGTGTCTCCAAAGGTACATGTTGGGTTGGCGTATTTCGAGATTAGGATTTGTCACTCCGATTGTCGGAGAGGTATCTCTGGGCCCTCTCGGTAATGCACATCACATAAACCTTGCAAGCATTGCAACTAATGAGTTAGTTGTGAGATGATGTATTACGGAATGAGTAAAGACACTTGCCGGTAACGAGATTGAACTAGGTATTAAGATACCGACGATCGAATCTCGGGCAAGTAACATACCGATGACAAAGGGAACACCGTATGTTGTTATGCGGTCTGACCGATAAAGATCTTCGTAGAATATGTAGGAGCCAATATGGGCATCCAGGTCCCACTATTGGTTATTGACCAGAGAGGTGTCTCGGTTATGTCTACATAGTTCTCGAACCCGTAGGGTCCGCACGCTTAACGTTCGTTGACGATATAGTACTATGAGTTATGTATGTTGGTGACCGAATGTTGTTCGGAGTTTTGGATGAGATCACGGATATGACGAGGAACTCCGGAATGGTCCGAAAGTAAAGATTGATATGTGGATAGTGAAGGAAATATGCCCTAGAGGCAATAATAAAGTTATTATTTATTTCCTTATATCATGATAAATGTTTATTATTCATGCTAGAATTGTATTAACCGGAAACATAATACATGTGTGAATACGTAGACAAACAGAGTGTCACTAGTATGCCTCTACTTGACTAGCTCGTTAATCAAAGATGGTTATGTTTCCTAACCATGGACAAAGAGTTGTTATTTGATTAACGAGATCACATCATTAGTTGAATGATCTGATTGACATGACCCATTCCATTAGCTTAGCACCCGATCGTTTAGTATGTTGCTATTGCTTTCTTCATGACTTATACATGTTCCTCTGACTATGAGATTATGCAACTCCCGTTTGCCGGAGGAACACTTTGTGTGCTACCAAATGTCACAACGTAACTAGGTGATTATAAAGGAGCTCTACAGGTGTCTCCAGAGGTACATGTTGGGTTGGCGTATTTCGAGATTAGGATTTGTCACTCCGATTGTCGAAGAGGTATCTCTGGGCCCTCTCGGTAATGCACATCACATAAGCCTTGCAAGCATTGCAACTAATATGTTAGTTGTGAGATGATGTATTACGGAATGAGTAAAGAGACTTGCCGGTAACGAGATTGAACTAGGTATTGGATACCGACGATCGAATCTCGGGCAAGTAACATACCGATGACAAAGGGAACAACGTATAATGTTATGCGGTCTGACCGATAAAGATCTTCATAGAATATGTAGGAGCCAATATGGGCATCCAGGTCCCGCTATTGGTTATTGACCGGAGACGTGTCTCGGTCATGTCTACATTGTTCTCGAACCGTAGGGTCCGCACGCTTAAGGTTTCGATGACAGTTATATTATGAGTTTATGAGTTTTGATGTACCGAATGAGTTCGGAGTCCCGGATGAGATCAGGGACATGACGAGGAGTCTCGAAATGGTCGAGACGTAAAAATCGATATATTGGACGACTATATTCGGACATCGAAAAGGTTCCGAGTGATTCGAGTATTTTTCGGAGTACCGGAGAATTACGGGAATTCGCCGGGGAGTATATGGGCCTTATTGGGCTTTAGGGGAAAGATATAGGAGAGGTTGGTCTCCCCCCTAAGGCATAGTCCGAATTGGACTAGGGGGAAGGGCTGCGCCCCCTCCTTCCTTCTCCTCTCTTTTCCCTTGCCTTGACTCCTACTCCTAATACATGGAAGGACTCCTAGTTGGACTAGGAAAGGGGGAATCCTACTCCCGGTGGGAGTAGGACTCCCCTAGGGTGCGCCATAGAGAGGGCCGGCCCTCCCCTCCTCCACTCCTTTATATACGGGGGCAGGGGGCACCCCATAGACACACAAGTTGATCTTCGTGATCGTTCCTTAGCCGTGTGCGGTGCCCCCCTCCACCATATTCAACCTCGGTCATATCGTTGCAGTGCTTAGGCGAAGCCCTACGCCGGTAGAACATCATCATCGTCACCACGCCGTCGTGCTGACGGAACTCTTCCCCGACGCTTTGCTGGATCGGAGCCCGGGGAACGTCATCGAGCTGTACGTGTGCTAAGAACTCGGAGGTGCCGGAGTAACGGTGCTTGGATCGGTCGGATCGGGAAGACGTACGACTACTTCCTCTACGTTGTGTCAACGCTTCCGTTGTTGATCTACAAGGGTACGTAGATCACACTCTCCCCTCTCATTGCTATGCATCACCATGATCTTGCGTGTGCGTAGGAAATTTTTTGAAATTACTACGTTCCCCATCAGTGGCATCCGAGCCTAGGTTTTATGGTTTGATGTTATATGCACGAGTAGAACACAAGTGAGTTGTGGGCGATATAAGTCATACTGCCTACCAGCATGTCATACTTTGGTTCGGCGGTATTGTTGGACGAAGCGGCCCGGACCAACATTACGCGTACGCTTACGCGAGACCGGTTCTCCCGACGTGCTTTGCACAGAGGTGGCTTGCTGGTGACAGTTTCTCCAACTTTAGTTGAACCGAGTGTGGCTACGCCCGGTCCTTGCGAAGGTTAAAACGGCATCAACTTGACAAACTATCATTGTGGTTTTGATGCGTAGGTGAGATTGGTTCTTGCTTAAGCCCGTAGGAGCCACGTAAAACTTGCAACAAACAAAGTAGAGGACGTCTAACTTGTTTTTGCATGGCATGTTGTGATGTGATATGGTCAAGACATGATGCTAAATTTTATTGTATGAGATGATCATGTTTTGTAACCGAGTTATCGGCAACTGGCAGGAGCCATATGGTTGTCGCTTTATTGTATGCAATGCAATCGCCCAGTAATGCTTTACTTTATCACTAAACGGTAGCGATAGTCGTAGAAGCATAAGATTGGCGAGACGACAATGATGCTACGATGGAGATCAAGGTGTCGCGCCGGTGACGATGGTGATCACGACGGTGCTTCGAAGATGGAGATCACAAGCACAAGATGATGATGGCCATATCATATCACTTATATTGATTGCATGTGATGTTTATCTTTTATGCATCTTATCTTGCTTTGATTGACGGTAGCATTATAAGATGATCTCTCACTAAATTATCAAGAAGTGTTCTCCCTGAGTATGCACCGTTACCAAAGTTCGTCGTGCCCAGACACCACGTGATGATCGGGTGTGATAAGCTCTACGTCCATCTACAACGGGTGCAAGCCAGTTTTGCACACGCAGAATACTCGGGTTATACTTGACGAGCCTAGCATATGCAGATATGGCCTCGGAACACGGAGACCGAAAGGTCGAGCGTGAATCATATAGTAGATATGATCAACATAATGATGTTCACCATTGAAGATGATCGGTTATGGTTTAGTTGATTTGGATCACGTGATCACTTAGAGGATTAGAGGGATATCTATCTAAGTGGGAGTTCTTAAGTAAGATGATTAAATTGAACTTAAATTTATCATGAACTTAGTCCTGGTAGTATTTTACAAATTATGTTGTAGATCAATAGCTCGCGTTGTTGCTTCCCTGTGTTTATTTTGATATGTTCCTAGAGAAAATTGTGTTGAAAGATGTTAGTAGCAATGATGCGGATTGGATCCGTGATCTGAGGCTTATCCTCATTGCTGCACAGAAAAATTATGTCCTTGATGCACCGTAGGTGACAGACCTATTGCAGGAGCAGATGCAGACGTTATGAACGTTTGGCTAGCTCAATATGATGACTACTTGATAGTTTAGTGCACCATGCTTAATGGCTTAGAATCGGGACTTCAAAGACGTTTTGAACGTCATGGACCATATGAGATGTTCCAGGAGTTGAAGTTAATATTTCAAGCAAATACCCGAGTTGAGAGATATGAAGTCTCCACCAAGTTCTATAGCTAAAAGATGGAGGAGAATCACTCAACTAGTGAGCATGTGCTCAGATTGTCTGGTTACTACAATCGCTTGAATCAAGTGGGAGTTTATCTTCCAGATAAGATAGTGATTGACAGAATTCTCTAGTCACCATCACCAAGTTAGTAGAACTTCGTGATGAACTATAATATGCAAGGGATAACGGAAACAACTCCCAAGCTCTTCGTGATGCTGAAATCAACGAAGGTAGAAATCAAGAAAAACATCAAGTGTTGATGGTTGACAAGACCACTAGTTTCAAGAAAAGGGCAAAGGGAAGAAGGGGAACTTCAAGAAGAACGGCAAGCAAGTTGCTGCTCAAGTGAAGAAGCCCAAGTCTAGTCCTAAGCCTGAGACTAAGTGTTTCTACTGCAAAGGGACTGATCACTGGAAGCGGAACTACCCCAAGTGATTGGCAGATAAGAAGGATGGCAAAGTAAACATAAAGTATATTTGATATACATGTTATTGATGTGTACTTTACTAGTGTTTATAGCAACCCCTCAGTATTTGATACTAGTTCAGTTGCTAAGATTAGTAACTCGAAACGGGAGTTGCAGAATAAACAGAGACTAGTTAAGGGTGAAGTGACGATGTGTGTTGGAAGTGGTTCCAAGATTGATATGATCATCATCGCACACTCCCTATACTTTCGGGATTAGTGTTGAACCTGAATAAGTGTTATTTGGTGTTTGCGTTGAACATGAATATGATTTGATCATGTTTATTGTAATACGGTTATTCATTTAAGTAAGAGAATAAATTGTTGTTCTGTTTACATGAATAAAACCTTATATGGTTACACACCCAATGAAAATAGTTCATTGGATCTCGATCGTAGTAATACACATAATCATAATATTGAAACCAAAAGATGCAAAGTTAATAATGATAGTGCAACTTATTTGTGGCACTGCTGTTTAGGTCATATTGGTGTAAAGCGCATGAAGAAACTCCATGCTGATGGGCTTTTGGAATCACTTGATTATGAATCAGTTGATGCTTGCGAACCATGCCTCATGGGCAAGATGACTAAGACTCCGTTCTTCAGAACAATGGAGTGAGCAACAAATTTGTTGGAAATCATACATACTGATGTATGTGGTCCGATGAATATTGAGACTCATGACAGGTATCATTATTTTCTGAACTTCACAGATGACTTGAGAAGATATGGGTATATCTACTTGATGAAACATAAGTCTGAAACATTTGAAAAGTTCAAAGAATTTCAGAGTGAAGTGGAAAATCATCGTGACAAGAAAATGAAGTTTCTACGATCTGATCGCGGAGACAAATATTTGAGTTACGAGTTTGGTCTTCAGTTAAAACAATGTGGAATAGTTTCACAAACTCATGCCACATGGAACACCACAGCATAATGGTGTGTCCGAACGTCATAACCGTACTTTATTGGATATAGTGCAATCTATGATGTCTCTTACCAATCTACCACTATCATTTTGGGGTTATGCATTAGAGACAGCTGCATTCACGTTAAAAGGGCACCATCTAAATCCGTTGAGACGACGTCTTATGAACTGTGGTTTGGCAAGAAACCAAAGTTGTCATTTCTTAAAGTTTTGGGGTGTGATGCTTATGTGGAAAGTTTTCATCCTGATAAGTGCAACCCCAAAATGGAGAAATATGTCTTCATAGGATACCCAAAGGAGACTGTTGGGTACACCTTCTATCACAGATCCGAAGGCAAGACATTCGTTGCTAAGAATGGATCCTTTCTAGAGAAGGTGTTTCTCTCGAAAGAAGTGAGTGGGAGGAAAGTAGAAAACTTGATAAGGTAATTGTACCTTCTCCCTTATTGGAAAGTAGTTCATCACAGAAATCTGTTCTTGTGACTACTACACCAATTAGTGAGGAAGCTAATGATGATGATCATGTAACTTCAGATCAAGTTACTACTGAATCTCGTAGGTAAACCAGAGTGAGATCCGCACCAGAGTGGTACGGTAATCCTGTTCTGGAAGTCATGTTACTAGACCATGACGAACTTGCGAACTATGAGGAAGCGATGATGAGCCCAGATTCCGCGAAATGGTTTGAGGCCATGAAATCTGAGATATGATCCATGTATGAGAACAAAGTATGGACTTTGATGGATTTGCCCGATGATCGGCAAGCCATAGAAAATAAATGGATCTTCAAGAGGAAGACGGACACTGATAGTAGTGTTACTATCTACAAAGCTAGAATTGTCGCAAAAGGTTTTCGACAAGTTCAAGGTGTTGACTACGATGAGAGTTTCTCACTCGTATCTATGCTTGAGTCTGTCCGAATCATGTTAGTAATTGCCGCATTTTATGAAATCTGGCAAATGGATAAACAAAACTGCATTCCTTAATGGATTTATTAAAGAAGAGTTGTATATGATGCAACCAGAAGGTTTTGTCAATCCGAAAGGTGCTAACAAAATGTGCAAACTCCAGCGATCCATCTGTGGACTGGTGCAAGCATCTCGGAGTTGGAATATACGCTTTGATGAGTTGATCAAAGCATATAGTTTTATACAGACTTGCGCTGAAGCCTGTATTTACGAGAAAGTGAGTGGGAGCACTACAGCATTTCTGATAAGTATATGTGAATGACATATTGTTGATCGGAAATAATGTAGAATTATTCTGTAAAGCATAAAGGAGTGTTTGAAAGGAGTTTTTCAAAGAAAGACTTCGGTGAAGCTGCTTACATATTGAGCTTCAAGATCTATAGAGATAGATCAAGACGCTTGATAAGTTTTTTCAATGAGTACATACCTTGACAAGATTTTGAAGTAGTTCAAAATGGAGCAGTCAAAGAAATAGTTCTAGGCTGTGTTACAAGGTATGAAAGTGAGTAAGACTCAAAGCCTGACCACGGCAGAAGATAGAAAGAGAATGAAAGTCATTCCCTATGCCTCAGACATAGGTTCTATAAAGTATGCCATGCTGTGTACCAGATCTATTATATACCCTACACTGTGTTAAACAAGGGAGTACAATAGTGATCTAAGAGTAGATTACTGGATAGCGGTCAAAATTATCCTTAGTGGAATAAGGAAATATTTCTCAATTATGGAGGTGACAAAAAGGTTCGTCGTAAAAAGTTACGTCGATGCAAGTTTTGACACAGATCTGGATGACTCTAAGTCTCGATCTAGATACATATTGAAAGTGGGAGCAATTAGCTAGAGTAGCTCCATGCAGAGCATTGTAGACATAGAATTCGCAAAATACTTACGGATCTATATGTGACAGACCCGTTGACTAATATTGTCTCACAAGCAAAACATGATCACACCTTAGTACTCTTTGGGTGTTAATCACATAAACGATGTGAACTAGATTATTGACTCTAGTAAACCCTTTGGGTGTTGGTCACATGTCGATGTGGACTATGGGTGTTAATCACATGGTGATGTGAACTATTGCTGTTAAATCTGTTGGGGAACGTTGCAGAAAACAAAAAATTTCCTACTCGTTTCACCAAGATCATCTAGGAGTTCATCTAGCAACGAGTCATTGGATGCATCTACATACCTTTGTAGATCGCGCACGGAAGCGTTCAAAAGAACGGTGATGATGTAGTCGTACTCGACGTGATCCAAATCACCGATGACCAAGCGCCGAACGGACGGCACCTCCGCGTTCAACACACGTACGGGACGGGAGACGTCTCCTCCTTCTTGATCCAGCAAGGGGAAGGAGAGGTTGACGAAGATCCAGCAGCACGACGGCGTGGTGGTGGATGCAGGGCGTCACAGCAGCAGGGCTTCGCCTGTACTACGAGGGAGAGACGTAACGGGGAGAGAGGGAGGCGCCAGGGGCTGGGGTCTCAAGTCCCTCCTCTTCCCCACTATATATAGGGGTGCCAGGGGGCGCCGGCCCTAGTAGATGGCATCTACTAGGGGGGGCGGCGGCCAAGGGGTGGGGGGCTTGCCCCCCAAGCAAGGGGGCGCCCCCTTTAGGGTTTCCCCCCCAACCCTAGGCGCATGGGCCCTTGGGGGGTGGCGCCCCAGCCCACTATGGTCTGGGTTCCCTCCCACTTCAGCCCATGGGGCCCTCCAGGATAGGTGGCCCCACCCGGTGGACCCCCGGGACCCTTCCGGTGGTCCCGGTACAATACCGGTGACCCCGAAACTTGTCCCGATGGCCGAAACAACACTTCCTATATATAATTCTTTACCTCCGGACCATTCCGGAACTCCTCGTGACGTCCGGGATCTCATCCGGGACCCCGAACAATATTCGGGTTACTGCATATACATATCTTCACAACCCTAGCGTCACCGAACCTTAAGCATGTAGACCCTACGGGTTCGGGAGACAAGTAGACATGACCGAGACGACTCTCAGGTCAATAACCAACAGCGGGATCTGGATACCCATGTTGGCTCCCACATGCTCCACGATGATCTCATCAGATGAACCACGATGTCGAGGATTCAATCAACCCCGTATGCAATTCCCTTTGTCAATCGATATGTTACTTTCCCGAGATTCGATCGTCGGTATCCCAATACCTCGTTCAATCTCGTTACCGGCAAGTCACTTTACTCGTACCGTAATGCATGATCCCGTGACCAGACACTTGGTCACTTTGAGCTCATTATGATGATGCATTACCGAGTGGGCCCAGCGATACCTCTCCGTCATACGGAGTGACAAATCCCAGTCTTGATCCATGTCAACCCAACAGACACTTTCGGAGATACCCGTAGTCTACCTTTATAGTCACCCAGTTACGTTGTGACGTTTGGTATACCCAAAGCACTCCTACGGTATCCGGGAGTTACACGATCTCACGGTCTAAGGAAAAGATACTTGACATTGGAAAACTCTAGCAAACGAACTATACGATCTTGTGCTATGTTTAGGATTGGGTCTTGTCCATCACATCATTCTCCTAATGATGTGATCTCGTTATCAATGACATCCAATGTCCATAGTCAGGAAACCATGACTATCTGTTGATCAACGAGCTAGTCAACTAGAGGCTTACTAGGGACATGTCGGTGTCTGTTATTCACACATGTATTACGATTTCCGGATAACACAATTATAGCATGAATAAAGACAATTATCATGAACAAGGAAATATAATAATAATGCTTTTATTATTGCCTCTAGGGCATATTTCCAACAAAATCACATGGCGATGTGAACTAGATTATTGACTCTAGTGCAAGTGGGAGACTGAAGGAAATATGCCCTAGAGGCAATAATAAAGTTATTATTTATTTCCTTATATCATGATAAATGTTTATTATTCATGCTAGAATTGTATTAACCGGAAACATAATACATGTGTGAATACATAGACAAACAGAGTGTCACTAGTATGCCTCTACTTGACTAGCACGTTAATCAAAGATGATTATGTTTCCTAACCATGGACAAAGAGTTGTTATTTGATTAACGGGATCACATCATTAGTTGAATGATCTGATTGACATGACCCATTCCATTAGCTTAGCACCCGATCGTTTAGTATGTTGCTATTGCTTTCTTCATGACTTATACATGTTCCTATGACTATGAGATTATGCAACTCCCGTTTGCCGGAGGAACACTTTGTGTGCTACCAAACGTCACAACGTAACTGGGTGATTATAAAGGAGCTCTACAGGTGTCTCCAAAGGTACATGTTGGGTTGGCGTATTTCAAGATTAGGATTTGTCACTCCGATTGTCGAAGAGGTATCTCTGGGCCCTCTCGGTAATGCACATCACATAAGCCTTGCAAGCATTGCAACTAATATGTTAGTTGTGAGATGATGTATTACGGAACAACACTAGTAGAAAACGGACCATTAGTACCGGTTTGTAAGGGCCTTTAGTGCCGGTTATGGAACCGACACTAACGTTTCAGCACTAAAGGCCCCCCCTTTAGTACCGGTTCGGCACGAACCGGCGCTAAAGTGCCACCACGTGGCGTGAGCTCGCGCCCTGGTACGGGGGACCTTTAGTACCGGTTGGTGTTACCCACCGGTACTAAAGGTTTTTTTTATTTTTAATTTTTCTGAATTATTTGATGATTTAGTCTCTAATCACCTCTCTTAACTGCTCAAGTGTGGATCACTCATTCCAAATCATCTAACTTCCCGACCAGTCATCAATCCCTCTCACTACTCCAGCCCGAGCACGCTTAACTTTCAGGTTCTATTCTCCTTCATTTCCGAGTCTGCACTTATTGTTTTCCTGACAATTGTAAGATGTCAATCCTATTAACCCTCAGGAGTTTAGCTTGAGCATGAAGTGACACATTTCACCGTTTGAGTTTGAAACTATTATTCTAAAAAAACAGTAATTATTTAGTAACGCTAATATTTCTTGAATAAGTTTGACCATAGTTTGACCATAGTTTGACCAGATTTGACCAAAATTCAAAAAATTAAAATAATTATTTAGTAACACTAATATTCTTGAATAATTATGTAGTAACACTAATATTTCTTGAATAAGTAGTTTGACCATAGTTTGACCACAGTTTGACCACAGTTTGACCAGATTTGAACAAAATTTTAAAAAACTGAGATACTTATTTAGTAACACTAATATTATTGCGTAATTATTTAGTAACACTCTATATTTCTTGAATCAGTTGTTTGGCCGGTTTGACAAGATTTAACCAAAATTCAAAAAAACATAAATTAGAGCATATCTTTTTTTCCTTTTACAATTTGTCATTTCAAAAATTGTCCTAAACCCTAAACCCGGGACTTAAAACGTCGGAAACTCTATGCTAAACAGTAAAAACTAAGGGTTTAGACCATAAAACCTAACCCTAAATGCTGAAATCTAAACCCTAGCACTAAACGCTAAAAACGTCCAAAAAAACGTCTAAAACGCCCAAAAACTCTATTTTCCCTTTGGAATTTTGTGATTTTAAAAAATTGTCGAAATGGAAAACTGGTTGTTTCAGCGGATCAATCTATTTGTTCTGCAAATTTTGATATATTATATGTATTTTTCTGAATTAGGATGATTTAGTTATGATTTTTTCAAGTTTGAAAATTGCCCTATAGTGCCGGTTTGTGTCTCCAACCGGTACTATAGGTCAGACCCCGTTAGAACCGGTTCATGGCACGAACCGGTACTAAAGGTTAGACCTTTAGTACCGGTTCGTGCCACAAACCGGTACTAAAGGTGATCGTGGGGCCCCGGCCTGACGCCAGCCTGCCACCACCCCTTTAGTACCGGTTTGTGCCACGAACCGGTACTAAAGGTTCAACACGAACCGGCATTAATGCAAATCCGTTCGAACCGGCACTAATGGTACCATTAGTACCGGCTCAAATACAAACCGGCACTAATGTGCGTCACGTTTGACCCTTTTTCTACTAGTGCAAGTAAAGAGACTTGCCGGTAACGAGATTGAACTAGGTATTGGATACCGACGATCGAATCTCGGGCAAGTAACATACCGATGACAAAGGGAACAACGTATAATGTTATGCGGTCTGACCGATAAAGATCTTCATAGAATATGTAGGAGCCAATATGGGCATCCAGGTCCCGCTATTGGTTATTGACCGGAGACATGTCTCGGTCATGTCTACATTGTTCTCGAACCGTAGGGTCCGCACGCTTAAGGTTTCGATGACAGTTATATTATGAGTTTTGATGTACCGAAGGAGTTCGGAGTCCCGGATGAGATCAGGGACATGACGAGGAGTCTCGAAATGGTCAAGACGTAAAAATCGATATATTGGACGACTATATTCGGACATCGGAAAGGTTCCGAGTGATTCGAGTATTTTTCGGAGTACCGAAGAGTTACGGGAATTCGCCGGGGAGTATATGGGCCTTATTGGGCTTTAGGGGAAAGAGATAGGAGAGCTTGGGCGCCCCCCCAAGGCCTAGTCCGAATTGGACTAGGGGGAAGGGCTGCGCCCCCTCCTTCCTTCTCTTCTCTTTTCCCTTGCCTTGACTCCTACTCCTAATACATGGAAGGACTCCTAGTTGGACTAGGAAAGGGGGAATCCTACTCCCGGTGGGAGTAGGACTCCCCTAGGGCGCGCCATAGAGAGGGCCGGCCCTCCCCTCCTCCACTCCTTTATATACGGGGGCAAGGGGCACCCCATAGACACACAAGTTGATCTTCGTGATCGTTCCTTAGCCGTGTGCGGTGCCCCCCTCCACCATATTCCACCTCGGTCATATCGTTGCAGTGCTTAGGCGAAGCCCTGTGCCGGTAGAACATCATCATTGTCACCACGCCGTCGTGCTGACGGAACTCTTCCCCGACGCTTTGCTGGATCGGAGCCCGGGGAACGTCATCGAGCTGTACGTGTGCTAAGAACTCGGAGGTGCCGGAGTAACGGTGCTTGGATCGGTCGGATCGGGAAGACGTACGACTACTTCCTCTACGTTGTGTCAACGCTTCCGTTGTTGATCTACAAGGGTACGTAGATCATACTCTCCCATCTCCTTGCTATGCATCACCATGATCTTGCGTGTGCGTAGGAAATTTTTTGAAATTACTACGTTCCCCGTCAGATAGTAGTGTTTGATCTCTGGAAAGGTTCCGGAATCCATTGGAAGGGGTTCCAAATGTTTCCCGAAATGTTTGGGCACGAGAACACTTTATCTGGGCCAAAGGGGAAAGCCCACGAGGTTTTTGCAAAGCGCAAAAGGAAGTTTTGCGGAGTCCAGGGGCCAGACGCCAGGGTCCCTGGCGTCTGGGTCCAGACGCCGGGAACCCTGGCGTCTGGCCCTGGAGTCCGAGAAGGACTCTTGCCTTTCGGGTGAAACCGACTTTGTGGAGGCTTTTACTCCAAGTTTCGACCCCAAGGCTCAACATATAAATAGAGGGGTAGGGCTAGCACCCAAGACATATCAAGAAACACCAAGCCGTGTGCCGGCAACCCCGTCTCCTCTAGTTTATCCTCCGTCATAGTTTCGTAGTGCTTAGGCGAAGTCCTGCGAAGCTTGTTCTTCACCAACACCGTCACCACGCCGTCGTGCTGCCGGAACTCATCTACTACTTCGCCCCTCTTGCTGGATCGAGAAGGCGAGGACGTCACCGAGCCGAACGTGTGCAGAACTCGGAGGTGTCGTGCTTTCTGTGCTTGGATCGGTCGGATCGTGAAGACGTATGACTACATCAACCGCGTTGATATAACGCTTCCGCTTACGGTCTACGAGGGTACGTAGACAACACTCTCCCCTCTCGTTGCTATGCATCACTATGATCTTGTGTGTGCGTAGGAAATTTTTCGAAATTACTACGTTCCCCAACAGTGGCATCCGAGCCTAGGTTTTTTGTGTTGATGTTATATGCACGAGTAGAACACAAGTGAGTTGTGGGCGATATAAGTCATACTGCTTACCAGCATGTCATACTTTGGTTCGGTGGTATTGTTGGATGAAGCGGCCCGGACCGACATTACGCGTACGCTTACGCGAGACTAGTTCTACCGACGTGCTTTGCACACAGGTGGCTGGCGGGTGTCAGTTTCTCCAACTTTAGTTGAACCGAGTGTGGCTACGCCCGGTCCTTACGAAGGTTAAAACAGCACCAACTTGACAAACTATCGTTGTGGTTTTGATGCGTAGGTAAGATTGGTTCTTGCTTAAGCCCGTAGCAGCCACGTAAAACTTGCAACAAACAAAGTAGAGGACGTCTAACTTGTTTTTGCTGGGTATGTTGTGATGTGATATGGTCAAGACATGATGCTAAATTTTATTGTATGAGATGATCATGTTTTGTAACCGAGTTATCGGCAACTGGCAGGAGCCATATGGTTGTCGCTTTATTGTATGCAATGCAATCGTCCTGTAATGCTTTACTTTATCAGTAAGCGGTAGCGATAGCCGTAGAATCATAAGATTGGCGAGACGACAACGATGCTACGATGGAGATCAAGGTGTCGCGCCGGTGACGATGGTGATCATGACGTTGCTTCAGAGATGGAGATCACAAGCACAAGATGATGATGGCCATATCATATCACTTATATTGATTGCATGTGATGTTTATCTTTTATGCATCTTATCTTACTTTGATTGACGGTAGCATTATAAGATGATCTCTCACTAAATTATCAAAGTATAAGTGTTCTCCCTGAGTATGCGCCGTTGCAAAAGTTCTTCGTGCTGAGACACCACGTGATGATCGGGTGTGATAGGCTCTACGTTCAAATACAACGGGTGCAAAACAGTTGCACACGCGGAATACTCAGGTTAAACTTGACGAGCCTAGCATATAACAGATATGGCCTTGGAATACGGAGACCGAAAGGTCGAGCATGAATCATACAGTAGATATGATCAACATAGTGATGTTCACCATTGAAACTACTCCATCTCACGTGATGATCGGACATGGTTTAGTTGATATGGATCACGTGATCACTTAGAGGATTAGAGGGATGTCTGTCTAAGTGGGAGTTCTTAAGTAATATGATTAATTGAACTTAAATTTATCATGAACTTAGTCCTGGTAGTATTTTGCAAATTATGTTGTAGATCAATAAGTTAGTCCTGTGTTTATTTTGATATGTTCCTAGAGAAAACTAAGTTGAAAGATGTTAGTAGCAATGATGCGGATTGGATCCGTGATCTGAGGTTTATCCTCATTGCTGCACAGAAGAATTATGTCCTTGATGCACCGCTAGGTGAGAGGCCTATTGCAGGAGCAGATGCAGACGTTATGAACGTTTGGCTAGCTCAATATGATGACTACTTGATAGTTTAGTGCACCATGCTTAATGGCTTAGAATTGGGACTTCAAAGACGTTTTGAACGTCATGGGCCATATGAGATGTTCCAGGAGTTGAAGTTAATATTTCAAGCAAATAACCGAGTTGAGAGATATGAAGTCTCCAACAAGTTCTATAGCTAAAAGATGGAGAAGAATCGCTCAACTAGTGAGCATGTGCTCAGATTGTCTGAGTACTACAATCGCTTGAATCAAGTGGGAGTTAATCTTCCAGATAAGATAGTGATTGACAGAATTCTCTAGTCACCATCACCAAGTTAGTAGAACTTCGTGATGAACTATAGTATGCAAGGGATGACGAAAATGACTCCTGAGCTTTTCATGATGATGAAATCGATGAAGGTAGAAATCAAGAAAGAGCATCAAGTGTTGATGGTTGACAAGATCACTAGTTTCAAGAAAAGGGCAAAGGGAAAAGGGGGAACTTCAAGAAGAACAGCAAGCAAGTTGCTGCTCAAGTGAAGAAGCCCAAGTCTGGTCCTAAGCCTAAGACTAAGTGCTTCTACTGCAAAGGGACTGGTCACTGGAAGCGGAATTACCCCAAGTGATTGGTGGATAAGAAGGATGGCAAAGTGAACATAAGTATATTTGATATACATGTTATTGATGTGTACTTTACTAGTGTTTATAGCAACCCCTCAGTATTTGATACTAGTTCAGTTGCTAAGATTAGTAACTCGAAACGGGAGTTGCAAAATAAACAGAGACTAGTTAAGGGTGAAGTGACGATGTGTGTTGGAAGTGGTTCCAAGATTGATATGATCATCATCGCACACTCCCTATACTTTCAGGATTAGTGTTGAACCTAAATAAGTGTTATTTGGTGTTTGCATTGAGCATGAATATGATTTGATCATGTTTATTGTAATACAGTTATTCATTTAAGTAAGAGAATAAATTGTTGTTCTGTTTACATGAATAAAACCTTATATGGTTACACACCCAATGAAAATGGTTCATTGGATCTCGGTCGTAGTGATACACATATTCATAATATTGAAACCAAAAGATGCAAAGTTAATAATGATAGTGCAACTTATTTGTGGCACTATCGTTTAAGTCATATTGGTGTAAAGCGCATGAAGAAACTCCATGCTGATGGGAGTTTGGAATCACTTGATTATGAATCACTTGGTGCTTGTGAACCATGCCTTATGGGCAAGATGACTAAAGACTCCGTTCTCCGGAACAATGGAGCGAGCAACTGACTTATTGGAAATAATACATACTAATGTATGCGATCCGATGAGTGTTGAGGCTCGCGGCAGGTATCGTTATTTTCTGACCTTCACAGATGATTTGAGCAGATATGGGTATATCTACTTGATGAAACATAAGTCTGAAACATTTAAAAAGTTCAAAGAATTTCAGAGTGAAGTGGAAAATCATCGTGACAAGAAAATAAGGTTTCTACGATCTGATCGCGGAGACAAATATTTGAGTTACGAGTTTGGTCTTCAATTAAAACAATGTGGAATAGTTTCACAAATTCGTGCCACCTGGAACACCACAGCATAATGGTGTGTCCGAACGTCATAACCGTACTTTATTGGATATAGTACAATCTATGATGTTTCTTACCGATTTACCACTATCGTTTTGGGGTCATGCATTAAAGACAGCTGCATTCACGTAAAAAGGGCACCATCTAAATTCGTTTGAGACGACACCGTATGAACTGTGGTTTAGCAAGAAACCAAAGTTGTCGTATCTTAAAGTTTGGGGTTGCGATACTTATAAGAAAAGGTTTCATCATGATAAGCTCAAACCCAAATCGGAGAAATGTGTCTTCATAGGATACCCAAAGGAGACAGTTGGGTACACCTTCTATCACAGATCCGAAGGCAAGACATTCGTTGCTAAGAATGGATCCTTTCTAGAGAAGGTGTTTCTCTCGAAAGAAGTGAGTGGGAGGAAAGTAGAACTTGATAAGGTAATTGTACCTTCTCCCTTATTGGAAAGTAGTTCATCACAGAAATCTGTTCCTGTGACTACTACAGCAATTAGTGAGGAAGCTAATGATGATGATCATGTAACTTCAGATCAAGTTACTACCAAACCTCGTAGGTAAACCAGAGTGAGATCCGCACCAAAGTGGTACGGTAATCCTGTTCTGGAGGTCATGTTACTTTGACCATGATGAACCTACGAACTATGAGGAAGCGATGATGAGCCCAGATTCCGCGAAATGGCTTGAGGTCATGAAATCTGAGATAGGATCCATGTATGAAAACAAAGTATGGACTTTGGTGGAATTGCCCGATGATCGGCAATCCATAGAAAATAAATGGATCTTCAAGAGGAAGACACACGTTGATAGTAGTGTTACTATCTACAAAGCTAGACTTGTCGAAAAAGGTTTTTTGACAAAGTTCAAGGTGTTGACTACAATGAGATTTTCTCACTCGTATCTATGCTTAAGTCTGTCTGAATCATGTTAGCAATTGCCGCATTTTATGAAATCTGGCAAATGGATAAACAAAACTGCATTCCTTAATGGATTTATTAAAGAAGGGTTGTACATGATGCAACCAGAAGGTTTTGTCAATCCTAAAGGTGCTAACAAAATGTGCAAGCTCCAGCGATCCATCTATGGACTGGTGCAAGCATCTCGGAGTTGGAATATGCGCTTTGATGAGATGATCAAAGCATATAGTTTTATACAAACTTGCGGTGAAGCCTGTATTTACAAGAAAGTGAGTGGGAGCACTACAGCATTTCTGATAAGTATATATGAATGACATATTGTTGATCGGAAATAATGTAGAATTATTCTACAAAGCATAAAGGAGTATTTGAAAGGAGTTTTTCAAAGAAAGACCTCGGTGGAGCTGCTTACATATTGAGCATCAAGATCTATAGAGATAGATCAAGACGCTTGATAAGTTTTTTTCAATGAGTACATACCTTGACAAGATTTTGAAGTAGTTCAAAATGGAACAGTCAAAGAAAGAGTTCTTGCCTGTGTAACAAGGTGTGAAATTGAGTAAGACTCAAAGCCCGACCACAGCAGAAGATAGAAAGAGAGTGAAAGTCATTCCCTATGCCTCAATTATAGGTTCTATAAAGTATGCCATGCTGTGTACCTATTGTATACCCTACACTGATTTTGGCAAGGGAGTACAATAGTGATCTAGGAGTAAATCACTGGACAACGGTCAAAATTATCCTTAGTTGAATAAGGATATGTTTCTCGATTATGGTGGTGACAAAAGGTTCGTCGTAAAAAGTTACGTCGATGCAAGTTTTGACACAGATCTGGATGACTCTAAGTCTCGATCTACATACATATTGAAAGTGGGAGCAATTAGCTAGAGTAGCTCCGTGTAGAGCATTGTTGACATAGATATTTGCAAAATACTTATGGATCTGAATATGACAGACCCGTTGACTAAAATTATCTCACAAGCAAAACATGATCACACCTTAGTACTCTTTGGGTGTTAATCACATAGCAATGTGAACTAGATTACTGACTCTAGTAAACCCTTTGGGTGTTGGTCACATATCGATGTGAACTATGGGTGTTAACCACATAAAGATGTGAACTATTGATGTTAGATCACATGGCGATGTGAACTAGATTATTGACTCTAGTGCAAGTGGGAGACTGAAGGAAATATGCCCTAGAGGCAATAATAAAGTTATTATTTATTTCCTTATTTCATGATAAATGTTTATTATTCATGCTAGAATTGTATTAACCGGAAACATAATACTTGTGTGAATACATAGACAAACTAAACGTCACTAGTATGCCTCTACTTGACTAGCTCATTGATCGAAGATGGTTATGTTTCCTAACCATAGACATGTGTTGTCATTTGATTAACGGGATCACATCATTAGGAAAATGATGTGATTGACATGACCCATTCCATTAGCTTAGCACCCGATCGTTTAGTATGTTGCTATTGCTTTCTTCATGACTTATACATGTTCCTATGACTATGAGATTATGGAACTCGCGTTTGCCGGAGGAACACTTTGTGTGCTACCAAACGTCACAACGTAACTGGTGATTATAAAGGAGCACTACAGGTGTCTCCAAAGGTACATGTTGGGTTGGCGTATTTCGAGATTAGGATTTGTAACTCCGATTGTCGGAGAGGTATCTCTGGGCCCTCTCGGTAATGCACATCACATAAGCATTGCAACTAATGAGTTAGTTGTGAGATGATGTATTACGGAACGAGTAAAGAGACTTGCCGGTAACGAGATTGAACTAGGTATTAAGATACCGACGATCGAATCTCGGGCAAGTAACATACCGATGACAAAGGGAACACCGTATGTTGTTATGCGGTCTGACCGATAAAGATCTTCGAAGAATATGTAGGAGCCAATATGGGCATCCAGGTCCTGCTATTGGTTATTGACCAGAGAGGTGTCTCGGTCATGTCTACATAGTTCTCGAACCCGTAGGGTCCGCATGCTTAACGTTCGTTGACGATATAGTACTATGAGTTATGTATGTTGGTGACCGAATGTTGTTCGGAGTTTTGGATGAGATCACGGATATGACGAGGAACTCCGGAATGGTCCGGAAGTAAAGATTAATATGTGGGTAGTAGTGTTTGATCTCCAGAAAGGTTCCGAAATCCATTGGAAGGGGTTCCAGATGTTTCCCGAAATGTTTGGGCACGAGAACACTTTATCTGGGCCAAAGGGGAAAGCCCACGAGGTTTTTGGAAAGCGCAAAAGGAAGTTTTGCGGAGTCCAGGGGCCAGGTCCCTGGCGTCTGGGTCCAGATGCCGGGAACCCTGGCGTCTGGCCCTGGAGTCCAAGAAGGACTCTTGCCTTTCGGGTGAAACCGACTTTGTGGAGGCTTTTACTCCAAGTTTCGACCCCAAGGCTCAACATATAAATAGAGTGGTAGGGCTAGCACCCAAGATATATCAAGAAACACCAAGCCGTGTGCCGGCAACCCCGTCTCCTCTAGTTTATCCTCCGTCATAGTTTCGTAGTGCTTAGGCGAAGCCCTGCGAAGATTGTTCTTCACCAACACCGTCACCACGCCGTCGTGCTGCCGGAACTCATCTACTACTTCGCTCCTCTTGCTGGATCGAGAAGGCGAGGACGTCACCGAGCCGAACGTGTGCAGAACTCGGAGGTGCCGTGCTTTCGGTGCTTGGATCGGTCGGATCGTGAAGACGTACAACTACATCAACCGCGTTGATATAACGCTTCCGCTTACGGTCTACGAGGGTACGTAGACAACACTCTCCCCTCTCGTTGCTATGCATCACCATGATCTTGTGTGTGCGTAGGAATTTTTTTGAAATTACTACATTCCCCGACATGAACATGGTGCTTTATGCTTCATATTATTTTCCAATGATGTGTTGCCATCCTATGATGTCTGAGTAGATTTTCGTTGTCCTATCGGTGATTGATGAATTGCTATGATTGGTTTGAGTTGCATGTTTTATTATTGGTGTTGTCCTATTGTGCCCTCCGTGTCGCGCAAGCGTGAGGGATTCCCGCTGTAGGGTTTGCAATATGTTTATGATTTGCTTATGGTGGATGGCGTGAGTGACAGAAGCACAGACCCGAGTAAGTAGGTTGTCTGCGTATGGGATAAAGGGGACTTGATACTTTAATGCCATGGTTGGGTTTTACCTTAATGAATCTTTAGTATTTGCGGATGCTTGCTAGAGTTCCAATCATAAGTGCATATGATCCAAGTAGAGAAAGTATGTTAGCTTATGCCTCTCCCTCAAATAGAATTGCAATAGTGATTACCGGTCTAGTAACATAGTCAATTGCTTAGGGACAATTTCACAACTCCTACCACCACTTTTCCACACTCGCTATATTTACTTTATTGCTTCTTTATCTAAACAGCCCCTAGCTTTTATTTACGTTCTCTTTATTATCTTGCAAACCTATCCTATCACACCTACAAAGTACTTCTAGTTTCATACTTGTTATAGGTAAAGTGAACGTCAAGCGTGCGTAGAGTCGTATCAGTGGCCGATAGGACTTGAGAGAGTATTTGTTCTACCTTTAACTCCTCGTTGGGTTCGACACTCTTACTTATCAAAAGAGGCTACAACTATCCCGTATACTTGCGGGTCATCAGCCGCCGCCTGGCACGCCTCCTCCTCAGCCTGGTGCGCCTCCTCCTCGAGGTCGCGCTCGAGCATCTCCTCGTACTCGCGTTGACGCCGCTCCTCGGCCAGCCGTCGCTGGCGCCAGTGCTCGAGGTAGGCCGCCTCCTGCGTCGGGGTCGCCTCCATCCAAACCGGTGGCGCGGACACCCACTCGCGCACCACTCCTGTCCATGAGAAGCTCGCGATGAAGCCCGGCTCCGGGTCGGCCTTGACGAGGCGTCGGGCAGGGGACGGCGGGGCCACCGACGGCACCACGCAGTCACCGGTCGCGGAGAGGGCCATGGCCGCCTCGTACCGAGCTTCCTCTTCTTCTGCCGCCTCCGCCCTGCGCCGCTCGTCATCCTCGCTCTCCCGATAGACGGCCGCAAGGGCCGCCTGGTAGGCGTCCTCTGCCGCCTGGTCTTCCTCCCTGACGACGAGCGGCGGCGGCACGCTGCGGTCGACCTCCCGCACGCCGCGCCGCCTCGCCTCCTCGTGCTCGAAGGTGAACCAGCGCGCCCAGTTGGGCGAGTCGAAGGCGTACGCCTCATCGCGGCGCTGCTCCGGCGTCAGGAGCGCCCGCCGGCGACGCACCTCCTCCGCATGCGCCCTAGCCGACCGCGGCGCCGCCGGCACTGGGATCCTTTCCGGATCCAGATGCTAGTCGTGCGGCAGTGTCACGTCGGGGTACGGCAGCGGCACGCGGTGGCGCCAGTGCCACTCCGCCTGGTGCACGGGCACGTTCACCCGTTGCCTCTGCCGGCGAGCCGGCGCAGGCGGAGGCGGGGTGAACTCCGCGGGGAAGGGGATGACGGGGGCCTTGCCCTTCGACTTGTTGTTGTTGCCGGAGAAGAGCCCCATTTGGGCGGGTGGGGTGGCTGGGGTGGCTAGGGTTTGCTTGCCGGCGACGGGGGAGCGAGCGTGGCCTAGATGGGGACGGGAAGTGGATGAGGACGGCCACGCCACACGGTCGGCTTAAAAAAGGACGACCGCCGTTGCTGACGCGTGGGCCCGGGATCATAAATTAAGCTGACCGACGAGTGGGTAGTTGGGCGACCGCCAGGTGGGGCCGCGGCAGACGTTGAGAAGGCGTGCGTGGCGTCCGTTCCGCGTCTGCGCCGACGCATTTGGGGCGCAAATTTGGGCCGCAAATGCGTCGGCGCCGATGCAAAGCGGATGCGTTTTGGCTTTGGATCGGCGCGTTGGGCCTCCATTTTTGTCCGCGTCGACCCAAACGGACGGCGGCGGACGAAATGGGTTGCCCCATTGGAGTTGCTCTTAGGAAGCAAAACTCATTTATTTTGGATAAATTCGTTTCATTGGTCTGGACAATTAAAAGTTTTAGGATAATTCAGTTAGATTATGCACCTGTCACACCAGCATGATTTGAGCCTTCTTTGTTGGCCAGACGTTTGATTTCGAATTCGAGAGCGCCGTTGGTTTCTTCATAAACCCTTCTCCTAGTGTGGGCAGTACACCCTGTGGAGCTGCATGATAAATGAAAAAACCATATGATAAAATGTGAGCATTTCCTCAGGGCGCTTTATAACGCTTTTTTTTGAACATCAGTACAGACATAAGCGCTCATATACACGCGCATACACTCACCCCTATGAACGCACACACGCACACCATATCCCTATGAGGGCCTCCGAAAGACTGAGCCGGCATATCATCTTGAGATTTACGAAGTCACCGTAGGCGCCTCGTCATCGACGGGAACGTCTCCTCCCACTGAATGTGCATCACCGGAAATTCTGAAATAAATCCAGGAATAAATGCGAGCACCAGGATTTGAACCCTGATGGGCTGAAGATACCACAGTCCCTCTAACTATCCAACCACATTTTGGTTCGCTTGTGGGTACTTTGCTGCCTAAAGGTGATTGACTGGCTGAACCTACACGTGAAACACGTTTCAAAGTATATACTGATGGAGTAACAACAAAAATACCAATCTGTACTAAACACTAAATGCAGCTTCAGGCATGAAAAATCCTAACCTTTAACAACATTAGGCCCTAGTACACATGACTGACGTCCAAGTATCTTGCAACATGGACGACTTTCCCCTATGGAAGGGACTAGGTTGTCGACGAAGCTCAACATCGCAACTTGCGTGCAATGCCGGAACTCATTTATGTTAGCCATAATCCTTGAATTATGCTCTTTAAGCAAAATCCCAACGTTTTTCCCTCGTCTGCGAGAAGGACTGCAGACTAGGCGTGTCGGAGGCTGATGGTGGATCTCCTGGTGTTCCCCTATAACACTACACTGCAAATCAATTTAACCTATGTTAACCAAAGCAACCAGCAAAAGTCATGTTCAAATAAGTAAAATAAGCTAACATGAAGCCATGGTCTTACGTTAGATCCGCATAAAGTAGTACCGCCGAAAACATTATACGTTAAAAAAAAGTAGATCATTTTTTGAATTTCCTGAAGATTTGTTTCACAAAAGGAACAAAATTTGAAAACTCAAACTTTTTTAGAAATTACGGGAAAATTTTAGACAAATCAAACAGTTTCCAAAATTCCCCGAATATTTTTTGCATTTGCGAACAAGTTTTCCACATATGGGAAAAAAATTGAATTTCTGAACAAATTTTGGAAATGATAACAATTTTTCAAATTACCGAACATTTTTTTCAATTTGTGAATAAATTTTGAAAATAAAAAAATTCTCAAATGTTGATCAATTTTTTAAATTAGAAACTTGGTTGAATTTTTTTGAAAAGAAGCAAACAATTTTTTAGATTCTGAATAATTTCTGATTTTTTGAACATTTTCTAAATTTCTGATCAAAATTTGAAAACAGGAACATTATTTGAAAATTCTGAACAAATTTTAGTATATTAGAATATATTTGAACATAAAAGGAAAAGGAAAAGAAAAGGAGAAACAGAAAAACGAAGCACAAAAAATGAAGAAAACGGAAAGAAAACCAAAAAAACAGAATACACATGAAAAAAAACCGGTTCAGGGAACCTACTAGAAGGTTCCCAAAACTCTCATCGTTAGCATCCCCAACAATTGGCCGCAGCTAGCGGTGAATAGGGTTTTCCAAAAGCCATCCCAGTCCCTGCCTACCAAACAAGGCTTAAGGGGGCGGCCCCGCCAGTGAAATTCATGGGGCAATTAGATTAGGCCACGTTGCCATTTCGTAAAAGTCCGTCAGAATTTGCCCGTATCTTTAGCATTATTGACGTCCTCAGTCCTCACTGTGCTGAGACGCGAACAGTGAATGCAACCAGTTGTGGTAAGGTGCTGTAGTCTTAACACATATGAAAAGCTACTTCCTTGTCTTTTTTTATTTCTAAATTCTTTCTCAAACTTCCATCCTGCTATGTACAGTGCTTACATGTGTTCGTCTACTGCATATTGATTTTATTGGCCCGCTCTTCTTCGTACTACTAGGCAGCATTGATTGTATTGGTCTTCGAAGTAGTTGAATCCGTATGTCTGCTGATCAAGAAGTTGATTGTGTACGTTGCAATTTTTGTTGATTTGCCCACCAATAAGGTAGGTATATTTGCAAAACATTGATGTACCAACACATACGGATTTCCAGCCAACAAACATTTAACTTAATTCGACATACACACATCCCAGCCTCACAGGTTTAAAAGATTTTGTTAATCATACAAGGGGACAGACAAATTCTTAACAAAGAAACATACACCGGGAAGGAAATGCTGTTACCACAAGTACTCCTTCCTCCGTTCGGAATTACTCGTCCAAGAAATGAATGTATCTAGATGTATTTTAGTTGTAGATACATCCATTTTTGTGACAAGTAATTCCGAACGGAGGGAGTACAATGCAAGAGAACCTTTGGGCATTCCAATTACTTCGAGGCTGCGGGCATAGCATCATGGATTTTCAGTATGTTGCTTACATCCTGTTGGACCACAATGCTGTGACATCTTCTGAACAGACGTGCGGCACAATGCGCAGCAGTGTTGGTTGCATGACCAACAGTAGAGATGGTTGTTGTTTCCAATCTGCCCAAGTTACCAGCATAAATAATACAGACTCAATCCAAATGAAGCCGCATATGGTTAAGATATACTCCCTCCGCTCCTAACTATAAGTCTTTTTAGAGATTTCAATATGGACTACAGACGGAGCAAAACGAGTGAATCTATACTCTAAAATATGTCTATATACATCCATATGTAGTTCATATTGAAATCTCTAAAAAGACTTTATTTAGGAACGGAGAGAGTATACGAGTTCATTAATTACAAGCATGCTGGGAGGCTCAATCAAAAAGTAAGATAAGTTGCTGATTTACATACTACTACCTCTGTACTAAAATATAAGACGTTTTTGCAGCTTAATTTAAACTACAAAAACGTCTTATATTTTGGTACGGACGGAGTAGTAACTAAAAATACTACCTTGCTAGTCATGACCCATGCCAGTTACTCAAGTTGTACCAAACAGTTATACTAGGCAATCATGACTTGAGGTGAAAGCACGACCAGCCACCTGAGTAACTTTTCAAGGGAAAGAAAAGTGACCACAAGTAGCAGCTGTACATGAAATAGCACCTTTCTAGTTTCTTCACGCAAAAGATGGACTATTGCATCATTCTCATTAATATTTGAGACGCTAGCTGGTCCTGAGATAGGTTTACAAATAAGGTATTTTTGATATTTACCTTTCGAATTGCTTGGCCGCAGGTAGGACACGGGTAAGCATGTCCACGGGCAAGCAAGGCAACCTGAGCTTGTCCAACAACCATGCGGTGTAGCCTTCGATTCATTGGCATCTGCATCTATCGATTTCAGCCTCATCAAATATCACACAATCACCCCTGGAGGCAACAGCATGATTATTTGTCAAGTCACAGCTATGTCAATGAACAAAACTTCGTACATACTACCTACTAAGAGAGAACTTACTTGAAATGATCATATCCACTAATTGCAGCGCTGCATTGGTAGCAGAAAAATCCGCCGCAGTTCCAACAGGTCATCTTATTGCATCCCTCAATCTTAGATATAGCCATCTTGCAATGCGGGCACTGCTTTGCATCCTTCAAAATTTCCTTGATGGTGCATACTTCATCCATAAGCTTCTGAATGTCTCCCTTTGTTCGTGCAGACTTTTGACGTTCCTGCGTCAAAAAAAGAAAGTTACCATTCCCAACAATCATCTAAGAAAACAATCAACTAAGGAAGAATAGAAACAGATAATCTGGCATAGTCATTGTTACTAAAATTGATCATAATTTGAATTATCTTTACTGCAAGCATACAGCGGATTTGTAATCGAAAAACACATGTATATCATGCCTGCAAACACCTAGCCATGAAGTGCAGTAACTATTTACAAAAAAAAAAAAAAAAACTTCTATAGTCCAAGGGCATTCAGTGTTATCCAAGGGCATAAGCTTCTGCAATCTATCAAATTAAAAGCCTACAAGAACATCAGCTAACCTCTTAGATTCAGGAGACTGATATTCAAATCCATATCAGAAAGCAAATCACTCTAGAAACTCTCCATGCAAGCCACCAGTGGATACGACATCCTCAGATCCTCTCATTGCATCTGAGGCCTATCTTCTTCCTATAGACACCATCCATGCCTTACCACAGCCTCCAATCACCATTGGCCAGGATCTAGTAACTCAGCAATTCCTTGGCATGTCGTACCCTCACCATTTCTTGGAATGGTTATACTAATAAAATTTCAGTTACTCTTTACTGCCCTAGCGGAAACCAATGATCCAATCAACATGCTACTAGGTCTGACCATTGGACAAGATTTAGTAAATCAGCAATTTCTTGGCATGAACTTGTATCTCACCATTTGTTGGAATGGGTTAAACTAATTTGCCCTCCGTTCCTTCTTATAAGGTGTATTAGTTTTTAAAAAGTCAAACATGACTATCTTTGACTAAGTTTCTATAATTATTATCAGCATTTACAATACCAAATCATTATCACTAGATTCAGCTTGAAACTTATTTTTTACATTTTATATATTTAGTATATCAGATGTTGATAGTTTTTTCTGAAATCTTGGTCAAAGATAGTCAAGTTTGACTTTTGAAAAAACTAATACAGCCTATATCTAGGAAGGGAGGGAGTATATTTTATGGTATTTTTTACTGCCCTATAATGGAAACCAATGATCCAAGGGTAAAAGGGACAGAATTAAAGCTTCAAGTCAAGAATTGATTGGGACAAGGTAAACCATCCCCTCTGTCCAAAAGGTACTGATTCTAAAACATTTAGTAAATTATATGTCAGTATGGTGGATTACTGCACAGTTACATTTGAGAACCTTCCTGCTAGTGTTACCAAACATTCTCTATAAGTTCACGCTCACGGACTGCAGGACATGATTTGCCAACCTTGGCCCACTGAGGACTTGAGGTAACTGACCTAATAGCAATAGATTTTCTACTAATGTTTGGATATAATTAAACTACTGTGGACCCGCACTGGGGACACCCTTTCAGCGCAGACCACAGAAGGAAGGGTCTAGCTTGACCCCTGAGTCCAGGACCAAGAATTATAAAGTCCACTAGACATCCTTCTTCTACCAACCAGCGCCGACCACAGCGCCTTCCCGTCTACGCCAGCCTCTAGTGAACTACCCGTCTACCTGTACAACCTCTGCAGTAAAAGACATAGCATAAACATATTGCAAAAGTGTAAGATAGTCCTCCTACCTCCAAAATTTGAATTTTTTCTTCTGCAGATAAACATTCAACCCCAACATGACGGCGCTCTCTACAAAGTGCACAGAAGCTGAACAAACAACTTGGACACACGGCTTCATCACCTGCATCTTCCAAGCAAGCAGTTTGACATCTCGGACAATAAACGACATCAACCATTGCATCAAGAGTTCTCTGAAGAAGCAATGTTTCCCAACGTTCAAACTCGTCCTCCCCTAGCAACCTTTTCAATATATTGGGAGGAACAACGGCTCCACATTTTGTATCAGGACACAACAACTTAACTACAGTTCCTTCCTTGACATGCATTTTGCAATATGTTTGCATGCATTTCTGGCAAAATAAATGATGGCATGGTAGTTTGATGAAATCGACACCTGATGAAGCAATAATTTAGACTTTTGACTCGGAAATAGTAGTGAAATTCAAATAACAAGGATTACCAAATGAAAACGGAAAACGTAAACTCAGTACCATGTTTCTGAAGTTTAAATGTTTACAAAGAAAACATTTTCACTCAGGACAAAGACTCGATCACAGGGACTGGTGAACTGCTATCTCAAAATGAGAACCTATAACATGGCATCTATATAACTATGTTGCGGTTATTTCTGTTATAAAAAAATAGGGACAATAAACATCAAATGTTGTAAATATAACATAGTAGAAGACTTGTATTGTACTCCCTCCGTTCGGAATTACTCGTCCAAGAAATGAATGTATCTAGATGTATTTTAGTTGTAGATACATCCATTTTTGTGACAAGTAATTCCGAACGGAGGGAGTAACACTTGTGTAAATTAACAGTTGTGTGAAAATGGAAGAAGGAGTTACCAGGAAACTCGCTAAAACAAATCGTGCAGTAATGGATAGCATACAAAAAGGCCTCATGATGCTTATCATCATTGTATCTAATAATCCTTGGAATTGTAACATCAGGTGGAGCATTATATGTTAAAGCACGCTTATCCCCACCATCTTGAGCATACGTTTGATCACCCTTGCTTAAAATTATCTCATCATCAAACCCTAAGTAAGAAAGGGAAGAGCTTTGGAGCCGTTGCACCCACTGATATATTACTTCCATGCCCTGTTGCTCTTCCCAGGTCATATCCAGCATGTGACACAATGATGAAATCTTCACTCTGTCCAGCCATTCGGTGGATATAGTGAAAAAGGGTGATTGATGGCTAGGGTATGACGAAGGCAGGAGGCATGACAGCAGGATCGAAGGTAAATGCTGAACCCTAAACTTGTAAAACAGCTCATCACTGGCATCGCCATCATGACCATGTACTTGCTTATAATCTAGTGCTCCAGCACCAAAACTGAGCCTCACCGATACATCTTTGCCATCTTCTGGGATCTCAATATGCACATGAACCTGTAATGACAGCAAGAGATGCCCTTACAGATAAGAAAGAATGTGACCTGAAAATTGATGGTGAGGGGGGATATATATACCTGGAAAGATCGCTGGCCCTCCTTTCTACTGAACATGACTAGATTGTCGCCGAAAATCGCTTCCAGGGCACATATCTGGGGCATCAAACTAAGATAAGTGATAACACATGTCCAAGTAAAAAAACAAGATAACAACAAAATAAGTAGAATTAAGATAACACATGACCTGATGATAAAGTAGTGAACTTTACGATTCTTGGTTCCACAGTGCTCTCAGTGTGCATCCTTTTATTGAGATAAAAAAAATAACAATAATTCTAGCCCTCAAGAACCAGCAGCAGGACAAAGAAAGAATCAGCAAGTAAAGCAGCAGGACCAAGAATCATAAAGTTCACTATTTTATCATCACCATATAATCCATGGCAGGGGCAACGAAGCTACTCGCAATATACTGACCAATTCCCAGATCTACGGCGGGGTGCGGTGGTTTGAACCTTGTCTGCAACTAACTATCTCTCTCTCTCTTTCAAGCTTAATTCGAAAGCGCGCAGATCTACTGCAAAAAACATCACGAATCGCAACAAAGAGGGAGATCACCTCGTCCTCCTGCCTCTGATGGTTGGCGCGCACCTCCTCCTCAGTCAACTCCACTCTCTCCCTACCAAATCCCACCAGCTCGTGGAGCCTTCTCAAGTCCTCCTCCTCCGGGCCGCCACCCACCGCGGCGGTCCCAGATGAAGAAGCTTCCACCGGCGGCGCGGGGGCCTCGGGACGCGGAGGCGGCGTCTCCACGGGTGCATCCTCGGCGGCGGAGGCGTCGAGGTCGAGGCGTTGGAGTGCGTCGGCGGCGGCCTTCCCATCCCCCTTGGACGATTTCCGAGGCATCGCCGTCGAACTCCTCGGCGCTGGGGATGTGGGGATGTGCCGGCAGGAATGGCGATTAGATGGAGAATTCGGTCACGGTGCCTTTTTGGCATTCCGTTTTGGACCGAATGAATTTTCCGCGCGTTCGGGCCCAAAAGGAAAAGGTCCAAAACAAACCTTGAACTTGTAGATGAAAACTAAATTGAATCCCGAACTTTAAATCCCTGAAATCAGCACACCGAACTATGTAATCCCGGTCTATATTAAACCTTGAGCGCGCCCACCAAATGCGAAACGTGTTCTTCGACTTTAAAATAGCAAAAAGATTTCCTAGAAACTCAGGGGAATCGAACTAAAGATCTTCTGCTGCTGAACTCCTCGTGTAGCCACTCCACCAGGTAACTTCTGGTAACAAATGTGAAGCGCGGACATATTTAACCAGACTACTTAGCATCGAGGTTCGAAAACATTTTCTTGAAAATAATCAACAGTTTTGAATTTCGGATATTCTTAAAAGTAACAAACAGTTTTTCCAGTTCCAAACATGTTTTGCAATTTTTTTAACAATTTTTGGAATTACGATTTTAAAAAACACAAACAAATTCTCAAACGTGAACCTTTTTAAATCCCTGAATATTTTTTCTACATGAACCATTTTTAAACGTGAACGAAATTTTCAAATCACTAATTTTTTTTGAAACCTGAACTAAATTTTAAAGTGAAAACAATTTTTGAAAACATGAACATTTTTTAAAGATAAACATATTTTGAGAAAATGAGAACAAATTTGGGAACTTGAACAATATTTTAGGATGTGAACACTTTCTAAAAAACTTTAAAATGGGAGAATTTGTTCAAACTTTAAAATTTTGTTCAGGTTTCAAAATTGTTCGTGTTTTGAACAAGCCAAAAAATGTTTGCACTTTAAAGAATGTTCGGGGCGTTAAAAATGGTTCAGGTTTTAAAAAAATGTACGTTTTCCAAAAACTGTTCGTAACTCCAAAAAATTGTTCAATTTTTTAAAAATGTTGGAATTTTTTAAAAATATTGGTTGTTAGAATATTCGGATTTCAAAATTGTTGGCAATTTTCAAGAAAATGTTTGAAAAAATTACAAAAAATGTTTTCAAACCTCCACGCTACGTGTGTTTAAATATTTTCGCGCTTCACTTATGTCACGAATAGCCAACAGTTAAAGTGGCTAACAGGAAGACTTGACGAGCGTCAGGTCGCAAGTTCGATTCTCAGACCCTTTTTTTTCCATTGTTTTCAAGTAGCGCGGTTCGGAAAAATTGCTGCAAAAAAAAAAAACAAGCTTCGCCCCTGCCTTATGGGCCGGCCCAGTCTGGCCGCAGCCAACCATCCCGGGTTCAACCTGCCAAGTCGACGATCCCTGTTTGGAAACGCACTCAAGGTTTAAAATAGACCAGGATTAGATAGTTCAGTGTGCTGATTTCAGGGATTCCGGGTTCAGCGTTTGATTTAGCTTCCGTCTACAAATTCAGGGTTTGTTTTGGACTTTTTCCGGCCCAAAATGTATTCTGGCGAGAACAAACAACTTTGGTCTCCTCTGCCGAAGACCCTATTCGCCGCTCTTTGCGGCAAGTTTTTTTTAACATCAATACAAACGCAAGCGCTCATACATACGTACATACATTCATCCTTAAGACATATACGCACATCCTACCTCTATGAGCACCTTTAAGAGATTGAGCCGACATGTCATCTTGAAATTTACGACGTCACCGCAGGCGCCTCATCATCGATGGAAACGTCTCCTCCCACTAAAAATACATTGCCGGAAGTCCTGAAATAAATCCAGAAATAATGCGAGCATCAGGACTTGAACCCTGTTGGGCTGGGGATATCACTGCCCCTTTAACCATCCAACCACAGGTTGGTTCACCTCTTTGCGACAAGTTGTCACTCTTTTGCAGAAGCGAGCGAGCGACCGTTTGATGATGGGCCAGCCCTTTTAGCGTTTCACCTATACCGGGTTTGGGAACCTTACGATGTTTCTATTTTTATCCGGTTTTGTCTGGTTTTGGAAATCTTTTAGAAGGTTCCTCAATCGGTTTTATTTTTCAGTTGCTTTTTCTTTTTTATATATTTCTCTTCTTTTTCGTTTTTTCTGTTTAATTTTCTTTTCATGCCTTTTTATTTTTTTATTTTTCGAAATCATTTCCTGATTTTAAAAATGTTCGCTGTTTTCAAATTCTGTTCACTTTTTTGGAAAAAGTATGTGTTTTCAAACTCTGTTAAGAATTTCCAAAAAACAGAACTTCAAAATTCAAAAAAATAGCATTTAAAAAATGTTTAAATTTCCAGAAAAAAACACAAACTACAAAGCTAAAGGATAATCCCTCAAAAAAATTCAAGGATTCGAAGAATTTTTTTGTTTCTTAAAAAAATTAGTTCAGAAATTCAAAAAATGTTCCCCTTTTTCAAAATTTGTTCACAAATTCAACAAATGTTACGTTTTCAAATGTTCACAAATTGAAAACATGTTTCAGGGGAATTCCGAAAAATGTTTTTAGTTTTCTAAAAAAATGCATAATTTCAAAAAAGTTCACATTTCAATTTTGTTCTTGTTTTTTTTGGAAATTTTGCGAAGTGGTTTTTAAGTTTTGTGGCCGCTGTTGGTTTCTTTAAGATTTGTCTTGTAATTCGTTCAGTTGGGTCAAGGCAGTCGCGGAGGCTAGCGCAGCGTGTGCGTCTACAGCAGGTGGTGGGTTCGATCTGTATAGTATGTTGTTTTTGCGATTTTTACCTCGTGGGGCGGAGCCACCACAAACAGGCCGGCCCAAGGTGAGCTGGGCCCTGTGAGAAACCTTGTCGCAATAAGCGGCATATAGGAGGTCCCCTCCTATGCTTTCGGGCCCAAAATGCATTCGGACTTAGATCATATACAATGATTGGTTACTGTTCAAAAAAAAATAATGATTTATTTTCCCTAAAAAATAATTGATACGATAGTCTTTTGTTAATATTTGCATATAATTTAGAGATGGCAATAAAAACATGTCTACAATGAATTATCTTTTAGCATTATCAAAAGTAACTACTATTCCTAAAAGTATGATAAGATATAATGTATTGAGTGATCATTTTTTAAATAGTACTTCCTCCGTCCTAAAATAAGTGTCTCAATTTTAGTACAAAATTGTATTAAAGTCAAGACACTTATTTTGGAACGAAGGGAGTAGAATACTAAGCCTGTAAGGGTTTCTTTTACCTGTTTTTTTTACTATTTACCATATGGTGACGTGTGTGCGGGAGAGTTCCTGAGTGTGATCCTTTTTTATCTGATCTCGTGCGTTTTGCACGTTTCCTTTTTATTAGGTCGGTGGCCGCTTTGACAACGTATGTCACGTTTCGTTTTTCTGGTTATTTGAGTTTACTGATAAGATGCCCGTGTATTGCACGGAACATCGAAATGCATTGATCCGGAAGTTGTTTATTTGACAAAGTATGTGGGGGGTCATCTCATGTCTAACAAACATCGATAGATTTCTTTAGATATTCATTCTTCTCTAGAGCTCACAAGCATCCGGATGAATAGTAAATGTAAGCAAAATAGATTTAAAAAAAATGACTTTTGCAAATAAAAGCATTCAATTGTTCAGCTTGCATCCAAAACTTCATGAAGAAATAACACTTATTATGCTTTGCAAAAAATGATCTTCAAATTTTCTTTTGAGCATCGATTTTGTTTATTTTTTTTAGACCACCATGAATGTAACTCGGGATAACTTGAAAGGGGACGGAGGAGATGGCAAGGAGGAAGGGGCCGTGGTGGTGGTCGGCAATACGGCCTGAGAGAAGGCATGAGAGGCATTGGGGTAGATGGCGCCGATAGCAACGACCTCTCTAAATCCTTCTTATATTTTTCGGAGATGGCTGAACGTGAGAGCCAAGGATTATCTACAAATGAGAAGTGAAGTGTGGGGGTCTTTTTGCAAAACTGACATAGTTTATCTTAGATGTGTTAGATATAAATCGAGCGGTTGTAAATGAAGAATGGCAGACACACCATCATCACCAACTCAGCTTTTTATAGGAGTAGAGATTTTTGGCCCAAAACTGAACAATCTAGGCATGTGTCATCAGCTGGCCCCACCCATCTAGAGAAGTCTCCAATCCTCGCTTCATTGTCTCTTCCTCTTCTTAGGTGTATAAATCAGATGCACATTGCACTTACTCTCTCATCATCCCCGTAGCCGCTCGACACCAAGCCAGCCAGCTGCCTCGCCACCGTTCTCTACATCCCCCGCCCCCACCTCGTCTCCTCTCCTTTGGATCTTGCCGTTTCATACCGTGCTTGCGCCACCAGAAGGAGCTCCGCTATTCTTCTCCCGCATGCCGGTCTGTATGGACAGGGGCTCCTCCCACTGCTAAGGGAAAAGCCTAGTAGCACGTGTCACCTCACGCTACTGCTAACCATTAGTAAGGTACACATGCATCACACGCATGAGATTTGGTAACTAAATTATGAATAAATACCACATTATAGCATGTAAGCTTTGAGTCATATATGCATGATGTAGATGTTCGTTTAATTCTTATAGTTCATCTCATCCCTAATCAATTAGTTTTATAAAAAATCTATTTTAAGATTCATAGAATTATGCATTGTAAAGCATAAAGTAAAAACAAAAGGTGACAATTAATTTAGAAAAAAAAGTTTGGGCAATTAAGATATGAAAGATTCTAGAGAACAAAGGAGAAGTGCTTGTGTTTTGAGGTTTGTACATTATGCTTAAGTTCAACCATGGAGTCTTTTAGATTATACATGTGGCAGAATCTGGTGGAATGTAGATGATATCCAACGGCTAGTAGTGCTCGGATTTGCCATCTCTGTACCGTTGGATTGCCTTCATCCAACGACCAACTTTCAAAATTATTCGCACACTATATAGGGGTATAGATATGTAGCAGTAGCGGGTTCAAAAACCGCGCTACTGATAAGTGTTGCAGAGCGTCCTTTTAGAACGCGCTACTGTTAAAGCCGCGCTGCTACACGCAAGCCCCGCGCTACTGTTGTTATTTTCTGTTTTTTCTTTCTGCAGCATATTTTCTCTGTATTTGTATATGTTTTATACACACAATTATATAATCATACCATACATATACAAATCTAATCATATCATACTACACATACAAATAGTCTCATCAAATCATGTCGTCATCATCATCGAACACAAAATGATGTCTCTCGCCATCATCTTGAAATAGCGATATAAGTTATCACATGTCTCAAATACATACAACTACATTGTCATCCCATACACATGTTCCATCATCCATCTAAACAATGATATAAAAGAGAAGAGTTATCACTATGAGCAAGAGCGGAATTATGCAGTACATGAGGCGCCGGTTCTGATTCCTCTCTTGTGCTAGCGTGAACCTCAAGTAACTAGTTTCTGCTTCTTGTATGCTATCGAAGCCTTTTTGGCTGCCGCCCGAGAACCGTGACACTTGGGCCTGACACTCTGGCCACTCATCGTACACTCCTGGAACCCTCCCTATGTACACGGCATAACACTTCTTCGTCATCAAGAACCTATGTACTTGTTAGAGATGCATCTTCATCAAGCGAATTCAACAATAATATGCGACATAATATACTTGAGCAACACGAAAAGAAAGAGTTAGTAAATAAATGCAACATACAGTAAACATAATTAATCTACGCAGGTTCATCGTACCCAAACTAATTAACTAGATGTACGCAGGTCATCGTACCCAAACTAACATACTAGCTGCCGGGGTGCTGATCCACGGGCACCTATGGGACCGGCGGACCGGGTCCCTTTCGGTTCGGCGGGGGCGGAGGTTGCGCAAAGAGCAAATCGAGGCGAAGCACGTGAGCGATTTACCCAGGTTCGGGCCGCACGGATGCGTAAAACCCTACTCCTGCTTTGTGGTTTGTATTGATTTCTAGCTCGGGAGCGCGGAGTGCTACAGTACACACCAGCAGCTAGCAAGACCGAGCGTGAGTGTTCGAACTGGCCAACCCCCCCCCCCCCCCCCCCCCCGTTGCACACGGGCCTCCTTTTATATGCTCAAGGGGTTACCGACATATAGCAACGGGGGTAAAGGGAAAAAGCGGAAAGGTGCTGTGGTAGGTACAGCTACCTGCTACAGTGTTATCATACCTAACCCTGGCGGCAGGGGACAAGGGCATTAATTGCCCGTCTGTGTCGCCTAAACAGTACCCAAAGGGACCGCTAGGGACGCCACCGCTTGCCATGATGGTTATCTTGTCAGCGCCCGCTTGCCACCGCACGCCCCTAGCTGCACAGCCTTCCGCCACGTACGCCTGGAAGGCCCCAGAGCGACACGTGGGTGGATGTGCTGGAGCGCGGGCGTGGAGAGGTGGCTTGCCGCGGCAAGCGCCTTGCCGCGGCCGTTGTCTCGTCGCATCCGGGAGCTTGTCGCTCACCGGGTCTTGCCGGAACGCGTGGTGCGCCGCGGCAAGTTCCCTGAAATGCCTTGAGTGGCCTTCCCGGCAAGCTCCTCTTGCCGGGGTCTTGTTTCCTTCCCGGCAAGCTCCTCTTGCCGGGGTCTTGTCTTCTTCCCGGCCAGCTCCTCTTGCCGGGGCCTTGGTTTGAGTGCTTTGTTCTTGAATGGTCTCAAAGGGACCACGGAGGATCTTGGCGGTCACCCGGCAAGCCTTGCCGCGGGATGCTGCGACTGCCCGTGCACGAGTTCGGGATACTAGGGTACCCCTACTCTAGTACACCGACAGGAGCCCCCGGGCCTGGGCCAGACACGGTGCCGAGCGCTGTTGGGCCAGGCCCAAAACAGTGCATGGGCACGCGCGGCCTAGGTCACGCCGCATATCTCTCCGCTTCCACCGCGCGCGCCCAGAACGGCGCGCGTCATACGCGGCGTCGTGGGTGACGTGGGGTTTCTTTACTCGGAAATGCGGAACGTCCGCCCCCTCCCCCTTTATAAGCAGGGGAAACAGGGGCAGTTGGCCCACTCGCCCGTTGCCGTTCCCAACCTCAGAAATCTCCGCCGCTCCCTTGCCTCCCCAAAGCAGAGAGAGAGAGCAGCGCTCCGCCCCCCTCCGCCACTAGAACCACCAACGCCGTCGACCCCCTCCACTTCTTCCGCCATGGCCCCAAAAGTTGACAAGGGGAAGACCGTGAAGACGACCGAGGCGCAGCGGCTCGCGGCGCTGCGGAAGGCGCGGTCCGTTTTCCCCCCCAAGCTCGACGCGAAGGAGCTGAGGGAGAACTACTACCTGTTTTGGTCGGCGGAGACGCGCGCGCATCCGCGCACAAAGGTTCTCCCCGCCGCCGCTTGGAAGAGTGCTCCGAATGGGTACCCCTTCTTCGCATTGTTCTTCTATTGCGGGCTCTGCCCGCCCTTCTCTGATTTCTTCTGCGACATCATGAACACCTATGGGTTCCATCTCCTTGACTTCACCCCCAACGCCGTTCTGACAATGGCGGTTTTCGCACACCTCTGCGAAAACTTTGTCGGAGTCCTTCCCAACGTAGCCCTCTTCCGCCACTTCTTCATTCCCCGAGTAGAGAGAGGAGAGGCTCTATCCGGCCGAATCGCCTGGATCTCGAGGGCCGGCAAGAAGGAGACCTATCTGGAGGGAGAGTTCCGTGGCAAGTGGGAGGAGTGGAGGGCTGATTGGTGCTGGATTGTCGAGGAGAGCCCGCAACCTTTCACCACCCGGCGCCAAACCCCGGTGGTGCGCGGCAGCGACTGGAGCGACGTGGCCCCGGAGGACGACAGGCTGAAGATCGCCGTCACCAGGATCCTGCGCCTCAGGACTGCCGGGCTCACTGTTGGCGCAGTTGGCGCAGACTTCCTCCGCCGCCGCATCGCCCCCCTGCAGGAACGGTGGAGGCCAACTTGGGAGTTCAAGAACGCGACAGACTGTTGGAAATATGCCCTAGAGGCAATACTAAATTGGTTATTATTATATTTCCTTGTTCATGATAATCGTTTATTATCTCTGCTATAATTGTATCGATAGGAAACTCAGATACATGTGTGGATACATAGACAACACCATGTCCCTAGTAAGCCTCTAGTTGACTAGCTCGTTGATCAATAGATGGTTACGGTTTCCTAACCATGGACATTGGATGTCGTTGATAACGGGATCACATCATTAGGAGAATGATGTGATGGACAAGACCCAATCCTAAGCCTAGCACAAAGATCGTGTAGTTCGTATGCTAAAGCTTTTCTAATGTCAAGTATCATTTCCTTAGACCATGAGATTGTGCAACTCCCGGATACCGTAGGAATGCTTTGGGTGTATCAAACGTCACAACGTAACTGGGTGACTATAAAGGTGCATTACAGGTATCTCCGAAAGTGTCTGTTGGGTTGGCATGAATCGAGACTGGGATTTGTCACTCTGTGTAAGCGGAGAGGTATCTCTGGGCCCACTCGGTAGGACATCATCATATGCGCAATGTGACCAAAGAGTTGATCACGGGATGATGTGTTACGGAACGAGTAAAGAGACTTTCCGGTAACGAGATTGAACTAGGTATTGGATTCCGACGATCGAATCTTGGGCAAGTAACATACCGATAGACAAAGGGAATTGTATACGGGATTGATTAAGTCCTTGACATCGTGGTTCATCCGATGAGATCATCGTGGAACATGTGGGAGCCATCATGGGTATCCAGATCCCGCTGTTGGTTATTGACCAGAGAATGTCTCGGTCATGTCTGCATGTCTCCCGAACCCGTAGGGTCTACACACTTAAGGTTCGGTGACGCTAGGGTTGTAGAGATATTAGTATGCGGTAACCCGAATGTTGTTCGGAGTCCCGGATGAGATCCCGGACATCACGAGGAGTTCCGGAATGGTCCGGAGGTAAAGAATTATATATAGGAAGTGCTATTTCGGCCATCGGGACAAGTTTCGGGGTCATCGGTATTGTACCGGGACCACCGGAAGGGTCCCGGGGGTCCACCGGGTGGGGCCACCTGCCCCGGGGGGCCACATGGGCTGTAGGGGGTGTGCCTTGGCCTATATGGGCCAAGGGCACCAACCTCAAGAGGCCCATGCACCAAGAGAAGAGAAAAAGGGGAGAGTCGTAAAAGGGGAAGGCACCTCCGAGGTGCCTTGGGGAGGATGGACTCCTTCCCCCCTTGGCCGCACCCTTCCTTGGAGGAAGGGGCAAGGGCTGCGCCTCCACCTCTCCCTTGGCCCTATATATAGTGGGGAAAAGGAGGAGCAAACCAATCTAAGGCCTGGCGCCTCCCTCTCCCTCCCGTGACACATCTACCTCCTCCCGCAGCGCTTAGCGAAGCCCTGTTGGAATCCCGCTACTTCCACCACGCCGTCGTGCTGCTGGATCTCCATCAACCTCTCCCTCTCTCCTTGCTGGATCAAGGCATGGGAGACGTCACCGGGCTGTACGTGTGTTGAACGCGGAGGTGCCGTGCGTTCGGCACTTGATCATCGGTGATTTGAATCACGACGAGTACGACTTCATCAACCCCGTTCACTTGAACGCTTTCGCTTAGCGATCTACAAGGGTATGTAGATGCACTCTCTTTCCCCTCGTTGCTGGTTTCTCCATAGATAGATCTTGGTGATACGTAGGAAAATTTTGAATTTCTGCTACGTTCCCCAACAGTGGCATCATGAGCTAGGTCTATGCGTAGTTTCTATGCACGAGTAGAACACAAAGTAGTTGTGGGCGTTGATTTTGTTCAATATGCTTGCCGTTACTAGTCTTATCTTGATTCGGCGGCATCGTGGGATGAAGCGGCCCGGACCAACCTTACACGTACTCTTACGTGAGACCGGTTCCACCGACAAACATGCACTAGTTGCATAAGGTGGCTAGCGGGTGTCTGTCTCTCCCACTTTAGTCGGATCGGATTCGATGAAAAGGGTCCTTATGAAGGGTAAATAGCAATTGGCATATCACGTTGTGGTTTTGCGTAGGTAAGAAACGTTCTTGCTAGAAACCCATATCAGCCACGTAAAACATGCAAACAACAATTAGAGGACGTCTAACTTGTTTTGCAGGGTATGCTATGTGATGTGATATGGCCAAAAGGATGTGATGAATGATATATGTAATGTATGAGATTGATCATGTTCTTGTAATAGATGATCATGGAGCCCCAAGATGGAGATCAAAGGAGCTACATGATATTGTCCATATCATGTCACTATTTGATTGCATGTGATGTTTACCATGTTTATACATCTTATTTGCTTAGAACGACGGTAGTAAATAAGATGATCCCTCATTAAAATTTCAAGAAGTGTTCTCCCCTAACTATGCACCGTTGCTACAGTTCGTCGTTTCGAAGCATCACGTGTTAATCGGGTGTGATAGATTCTTTCGTTCACATACAACGGGCGTAAGACAGTTTTACACAGCAAAAACACTTAGGGTTAACTTGACGAGCCTAGCATGTACAGACATGGCCTCGGTACACTGAAGACCGAAAGGTCGAGCATGTGTCGTATAGAAGATATGATCAACATGAAGATGTTCACCGACGTTGACTAGTCCGTCTCACGTGTTGATCGGACACGGCCTAGTTCACTCGGATCATGTAATCACTTAGATGACTAGAGGGATGTCTATCTGAGTGGGAGTTCATAAGGTGAACTTAATTATTCTGAACATAGTCAAAAGGATTTTGCAAATTATGTCGTAGCTCACGTTATAGTTCTACTGTTTAGTTATGTTCCTAGAGAAAAAATTAGTTGAAAGTTGATAGTAGCAATTATGCGGACTAGGTCCGTAAACTGAGGATTGTCCTCATTTGCTTCATAGAAGGCTAATGTCCTTAATGCACCGCTCAGTGTGCTGAACCTCGAACGTTGTCTGTGGATGTTGTGAACATCTGACATACACATTTTGATAACTACGTGATAGTTCAGTTAAACGGTTTAGAGTTGAGGCACCAAAGACGTTTTTGAAACGTCACGAAACATATGAGATGTTTTGAGGGCTGAAATTGGAATTTCAGGCTCGTGCCCACGTCAAGAGGTATAAGACCTCCGACGATTTTCTTAACCTGCAAACTAAGGAGAAAAGCTCAATTGTTGAGCTTGTGCTCAGATTGTCTGAGTACAACAATCACTTGAATCAAGTGGGAGTTGATCTTCCAGATGAAATAGTGATAGTTTCTCCGAAGTCATTGCCACCAAGCTGCTAGAGCTTTGTGATGACCTATAATATATCGGGAACATATATGATGATCCTTGAGATATTCGCGATGTTTGACACCACAAAAGTAGAAATCAAGAAGGAGCATCAATTGTTGATGGTTGGTGAAACCACTAGTTTCAAGAAGGGCAAGGGCAAGAAGGGATACTTCATGAAACGGCAATTCAGCTGCTGCTCTAGTGAAGAGACCCAAGGTTGAACCCAAACCCGAGACTAAGTGCTTCTGTAATAAGGGGAACAGCCATTGGAGCAGAATTACCCTAGATACTTGGTAGATGAGAAGGCTGGCAAGGTCGATAGAAGTATATTGGATATACATTGTGTTGATGTGTACTTTACTAGTACTCCTAGTAGCACCAGGGTATTAGATACCGGTTCGGTTGCTAAATGTTAGTAACTCGAAATAAAAGCTACGGAATAAACGGAGACTAGCTAAAGGTGAGCTGACGACATGTGTTGGAAGTGTTTCCAAGGTTGATATGATCAAGCATCGCACGCTCCCTCTACCATCGAGTTTGGTGTTTGCGTTGAGCATAGACATGATTCGATTATGTCTATCGCAATACGGTTATTCATTTAAGGAGAATAATGGTTACTATGTTTATTCGAATAATACCTTCAATGGTCTTACACCTAAAATGAATGGTTTATTGAATCTCGATCGTAGTGATACACATGTTCATGCCAAAAGAGTAATGATAGTACCACCTACTTGTGGTACTGCCACGTAAGTCATATCGGTATAAAACGCATGAAGAAGCTCCATGTTGATGGATCTTTGGGCTCACTCATTTTTGAAAAGTTTGAGACATGCGAACCATGTCTATTGGTATATATGCATGAAGAAACTCCATGCAAATGGACCATTTTGTACTCGCTTGATTTTGAATCACTTGAGACATGCAAATCATACCACATGGGCAAGATGACTGAAAGCCTCGTTTTCAGTAAAATGGAACAAGAAAGCAACTTGTTGGAAGTAATACATTTTTGATGTGTGCAGTCCAATGAGTGCTGAGGCGTGTAGTGGATATCGTTATGTTCTTACTTCACAGATGATTTGAGTAGATGTTGAGTATATTTACTTGATGAATCACGAGTCTGTATTATTGAAAGGTTCAAGTAATTTCAGGGTGAAGTTGAAAGATCGTCGTGACAAGAGGATAAAATATCTATGATATGATCATAGAGATGAATATCTGAATTATGAGTTTGGCACAGAATTAAGACATTGTGGAAATTGTTTCAAAACTAATACAGCCTGGAACACCATAGTGTGATGGTGTGTCTGAACATCATTACTGCACCCTATTGGATATGATGCATACCATGATGTCTCTTATCGAATTACCACGATAGTTTATGGGTTAGGCATTAGAGACAACCACATTCACTTTAAATAGGTCACCACGTAATTCCGATGAGATGACACCGTATGAACTATGGTTTAGAGAAACCTAAGCTGTCATTTCTTAAAAGTTTGGGACTGCGACGCTTATGTGAAAAAGTATCAGGCTGATAAGCTCGAACCCAAAGCGGATAAATGCATCTTCATAGGACACCCAAAACAGTTGGGTATACCTCCTGTCTCAGATCCGAAAGCAATAAGGGATTGTTTCTAGAATCGGGTCCTTTCTCAAGGAAAAGTTTCTCTCGAAAGAATTGAGTGGGAGGACGGTGGAGACTTGATGAGGTTATTGAACCGTCTCTTCAACTAGTGTATGGCAGGGCACAGGAAGTTGTTCCTGTGGCACCTACACCAATTGAAGTGGAAGCTTATGATAGTGATCATGAAACTTCGGATCAAGTCACTCCCAAACCTCGTAGGATGACAAGGATGCGTACTACTTCAGAGTGGTATGTAATCCTGTCTTGGAAGTCATGTTGCTAGACAACAATGAACCTACGAGCTATGGAGAAGCGATGGTGGGCCCGGATTCCGATAAATGGCTCGAGGCCATATAATCCGAGAGAGGATCCATATATGAAAACAAAGTGTAGACTTTGGAAGAACTACTTGATGGTCGTAAGGCTGTTAGGTACATATGGATTTTAAAAAGGAAGACGGACAATGATGGTAAGTATCACCGTTAAGAAAGCTCAACTTGTCGTTAAGATGTTTTCCGACAAGTTCAAGGAGTTGACTACGGTGAGACTTTCTCACTCGTAGCGATGCTAAGAGTCTGTTGGAATTATATTAGCGATTACTGCATTATTTATGAAATCTTGCAGATAGGATGTCAAAACATTGTTTCCTCGACGATTTTCTTGAGGAAAGGTTGTATGTGATACAACCGAAAGGTTTTGTCAATCCTGAAAAGATGCTAATAAGGATGCAAAGCTCCAGCAATCCTTCTGAGGACTGGAGTGAGCATCTCGGAGTTGGAATGTACACTTTGATGAGATGATCAAAGATTTTGGGTTTATACAAAGTTTATGAGAAACTTGTATTTCCAAAGAAGTGAGTGGGAGCACTATAGAATTTCTGATGAGTATATGTTTTAACATATTGTTGATCGGAAATGACGTAGAGTTTCTGGAAAGCATATAGGGTTATTTGGAAAGTGTTTTCAATGGAAAACCTGGATTAAGCTACTTGAGCATTGAGCATCAAGATCTATAAGGATAGATCAAAACGCTTAATGGTACTTTCAAATGAGCACATACCTTGACATGATCTTGAAGGTGTTCAAGATGGATCAGTCAAAGAAGGAGTTCTTGCCTGAGTTGTAAGGTATGAAGTTAAGACTTAAAGCTCGACCGCAGCAGAATAGAGAGAAAGGACGAAGGTCGTCCCCTATGCTTAAGACATAGACTCTACAGTATGCTATGCTGTGTACCGCACCTGAAGTGTGCCTTGCCATGAGTCAGTCAAGGGGTACCAGAGTGATCCAAGAATGGATCACAGGACAGCGGTCAAAGTTATCCTTAGTAACTAGTGGACTAAGGAATTTTCTCGATTATGGAGGTGGTAAAAGAGTTCGTCGTAAAGAGTTACGTCGATGCAAGCTTAACACCTATCCGGATAGCTCTGAGTAGAGATACCGGATACGTATAATGGAGCAACAATTTAGAATAGCTCCAAGTAGAACAGTTATTTGGAATAGCTCCAAATAGAACGTGGTAGCTGCATCTAGGAGATGACATAGAGATTTATAAAGCACACACGGATCTGAAAGGTTCAGACCCGTTGACTAAAACCTCTCTCACAAGCAACATGATCAAACCTAGAACTCATTGAGTGTTAATCACATAGTGATGTGAGCTAGACTACTGACTCTAGTAAACTCTTGGGTGTTAGTCACATGGCGATGTGACCTGTGAGTGTTAATCACATGGCGATGTGAACTAGATTATTGACTCTAGTGCAAGTGGGAGACTGTTGGAAATATGCCCTAGAGGCAATAATAAATTGGTTATTATTATATTTCCTTGTTCATGATAATCGTTTATTATCTATGCTATAATTGTATTGATAGGAAACTCAGATACATGTGTGGATACATAGACAACACCATGTCCCTAGTAAGCCTCTAGTTGACTAGCTCGTTGATCAATAGATGGTTACGGTTTCCTAACCATGGACATTGGATGTCGTTGATAACGGGATCACATCATTAGGAGAATGATGTGATGGACAAGACCCAATCCTAAGCCTAGCACAAAGATCGTGTAGTTCGTATGCTAAAGCTTTTCTAATGTCAAGTATCATTTCCTTAGACCATGAGATTGTGCAACTCCCGGATACCGTAGGAATGCTTTGGGTGTATCAAACGTCACAACGTAACTGGGTGACTATAAAGGTGCATTACAGGTATCTCCGAAAGTGTCTGTTGGGTTGGCATGAATCGAGACTGGGATTTGTCACTCCGTGTAAGCGGAGAGGTATCTCTGGGCCCACTCGGTAGGACACCATCATATGCGTAATGTGACCAAAGAGTTGATCACGGGATGATGTGTTACGGAACGAGTAAAGAGACTTGCTGGTAACGAGATTGAACTAGGTATTGGATTCCGACGATCGAATCTTGGGCAAGTAACATACCGATAGACAAAGGGAATTGTATACGGGATTGATTAAGTCCTTGACATCGTGGTTCATCCGATGAGATCATCGTGGAACATGTGGGAGCCATCATGGGTATCTAGATCCCGCTGTTGGTTATTGACCAGAGAACGTCTCGGTCATGTCTGCATGTCTCCCGAACCCGTAGGGTCTACACACTTAAGGTTCAGTGACGCTAGGGTTGTAGAGATATTAGTATGCGGTAACCCGAATGTTGTTCAGAGTCCCGGATGAGATCCCGGACATCACGAGGAGTTCCGGAATGGTCCGGAGGTAAAGAATTATATATAGGAAGTGCTATTTCGGCCATCGGGACAAGTTTCGGGGTCATCGGTATTGTAACGGGACCACCGGAAGGGTCCCGGGGGTCCACCGGGTGGGGCCACCTGCCCCGGGGGGCCACATGGGCTGTAGGGGGTGTGCCTTGGCCTATATGGGCCAAGGGCACCAGCCCCAAGAGGCCCATGCGCCAAGAGAAGAGAAAAAGGGGAGAGTCCTAAAAGGGGAAGGCACCTCCGAGGTGCCTTGGGGAGGATGGACTCCTTCCCCCCTTGGCCGCACCCTTCCTTGGAGGAAGGGGCAAGGGCTGCGCCTCCCCCTCTCCCTTGGCCCTATATATAGTGGGGAAAAGGAGGAGCAAACCAATCTAAGGCCTGGCGCCTCCCTCTCCCTCCCGTGACACATCTACCTCCTCCCGCAACGCTTAGCGAAGCCCTGTTGGAATCCCGCTACTTCCACCACGCTGTCGTGCTGCTGGATCTCCATCAACCTCTCCCTCTCTCCTTGCTGGATCAAGGCATGGGAGACGTCACCGGGCTGTACGTGTGTTGAACGCGGAGGTGCCGTGCATTCGGCACTTGATCATCGGTGATTTGAATCACGACGAGTACGACTTCATCAACCCCGTTCACTTGAACGCTTCCGCTTAGCGATCTACAAGGGTATGTAGATTCACTCTCTTTCCCCTCGTTGCTGGTTTCTCCATAGATAGATCTTGGTGATACGTAGGAAAATTTTGAATTTCTGCTACGTTCTCCAACACAGACATCATGAGGTTGCGGCCAGGCCTCAATTACAACTTCACAGTCTTGGAGCTCAACGCAATGCTGCAGGAGCTCTTCAAGTATGACCCCTAGCATCCCGAGGTGTTCAGGTTGCCGGGGGGCGTCGTGCCTTTGTGCAACAATTCCGCGCTCGACCGCATCCGTGCAATGATGCCGGAGTGCGACTCGCACGGGATCGTGCCAACCTAGCAGGAGCCTGCAGACGAGGTCGTGCAGCAATTCTTCGACGACTTGGTGGAAGTGCCAATCCGCCTTGACGAGAAGGACGGCCTGACACGCGACACCACGGATGCGGAGATGGCGTGCATCGCCACTAGGCTGGAGGAGGCAGCGGCAGCCGCAGCCGCGGGCGAGTTTGGGTTCACTACGGCGGAGGCAGATGCAGCAGAAGCGGCAAGCCGTGCCGAGCGAGAGGGGCCTGCCGGCAAGAAGGAGCTTGCCGGGCAAGACACCGAGCCGAGCGAGCCCGCCAAGGACGCGAGCGGCTCGCTGCAAATCGACTCTTCTCCCACCTTGTATTCAGACAGCCCACCAGATGCAGAGTCTCCATCCCCTCCAAGAAGGCGCCTCCGCAAGGTTGGTGATGTGGCGGAGTGGCAAGCGGGCCAACAGTCGCCACACCGCGTGACACGCTCGACCACGGCAAACACCATTGCCGCGGGAGCGCCTCATGCTACGACGGCAACTGGAGCGGAGTCTAGCCGGACCACCGCTTCAGTCCCTGCCGCTACTCACGCCGCGCCGACCGCCGGAGCGGGGCCTTCTCAGACTGCCGCCACTGCTCCCGCTAAGCGGCCAAGGGAAGCTTCTCCTCCGCCTCCTCGCTCTGGGAGCGCGCCAGGCTTCGACTTTTCCGCGTTAAGCTTCGACGAGGAAGAAGAGGGAGAGTAAGCTTCTCTTGTTGTACTTGCATTTCTTCAACTCTTGCTGTTGGTCTTGTTTCTCACTTGCTTTTCCCTGAACCTGCTCCTCTTTAGGACTCTGGCCCAGAGAGCGGCAAAGAGAGCTAAGGCCCCGGTGGTCATCATCGAGGACGAGCCCACTGCGACAACAGGTGGCGCGCCCGAGACAACCTTGCCGGAGCTGGCGACTTTCCTCCATGGCAGCCCCCAGCGTAAGTGTGTGAATTATTTTCCACGGCGAGGCGTGCATGGGTACTTGTCTTTGCTGATATCTGCTTGCTGCCTTGTGTAGGAGCCGAGCAGCCCCACCAGGAGCCAAGGGAGAACCCCTCGACAAGGGAGAATTCTCCGGCAAGGGAAGGCTCCCCGGTGAGGGAGAAGTCTCCGGCAAGGGAGGGTTCTCCGGCGAGGGACAGCGCCAACGGCCCCCCGACGACAGAGACCACGACCGCAGAGCCTGGTGCAGGTACTCCCCTTGCTTCAGGACTCCCCTCAGACCTTTCTTTTCTTGATCTTTGTGAGTTTCTGCTGGATTCTGTTTGACTCTTCTCCCCTTTGCCGGCTGTCAGATCCATCCGCTATGGAGCGGATGGAAACAGAGGTCGCCGCCGACGAAGCTGCCGGTGCTGGAGACGCCACTGGCGCAGAGGCCGCCAAGGCTGACGCCGCAGCAATTGGCGAGGAATCTGGCGATCGTACTGACGGCCCTGAGGCCGCAGGAGCGCCAGGCGCTACGCCGACCGCCGACCCATCCGCCGAAGCCGCAGCGCCAAGCACCGAGGAGCCCCAGCCAGGCGTTTACTTGAAGGCCGGCGAAGGCGTCTTCATCAATCTTCCCTGGGCGTCAAGCTTCAGGGCGCCGGTCGATGGGGAGATCTTCGACGGAGAAGTGCTCGCCTCCGCGGGGCTGAAGCTGGTCGACGCGCCAAGCAGCAGCAGCAACGAGCCCGAAGAGGAGCGGCTGCTGCGCAGGTTGATGTCGCTCTACCGCGCGCGACAAGCCAAGTCGGAGTCCCGCGAGGCGCTTGTCGTGAAGGCGGGAGCAGACATTGAGAAGCGCGCAGAAGAGCTCGGGGGTTTCCACCGGGAAGCCGTCCGATCCTTGGCGGAGGAGCGGGAGCAGCTTGCTGAAGCGCAGAAGGCCTTTCTCCTCGAGAAGGCCGAAGCCGAAGAGCTGCAGCGACTTGCCGCTGTGAAGCTAGCCGCGGAGGAGGGCGAGCTAGCGCAGCGGAAGGTCAACCTCGACGCTCACGAGGAGGAGCTTGCCGCGCGCGAGGAAAAACTTGGCGGAGCCCTCAAGCAAGCGGAGGACGCTGCCGCTGCCGCCGAGGTCGCTAAGGAGTAGTTGAAGACGAAGGTGGCGCAGCTAGAAGCTGATCTCGTCGAGAAAGGCAGAGAGCTCAGCGCCGCCAAGGTCTCCAACGTGGATCTTGAGTTGAAGCTGACCACTTTGACCAAGACTCTGGACAGCGCCAAGAAGTGGGAGGCGGCCTTGAAGGAGGAGATCAAGGCCGACAAGGCGCTGTTGGAGAGCGCTGCCGCCGCCCAGAACGCCTTCAGTGAGACTGTGACGCACTGGACGGAGAGTCTGGTGAACGTCGCCACAGATATCGACAAGGAGCTGGCGCAGCTGGGGATGGAAGATCTTGGGTATCCCTCCGACGACAACCTCCAGCCCAGCGCCAAGCTCGTCCTGTTCTTCAAGGGCGTGGCGACAGCCCTTCAGCGACTCCGGGAGAGGATCCCCAAGCAACTAGCTGACGAGTCACGCGAGATCTGTGAAGGGGCCCTCGAGAAAGTGTTGATGAAGGTGGCCTTCCGCAATCCGGGCCTCCGCATCACCAACATCCTCAGGTCCTTGCCGCCAGAAGCTGATCTGGAGGAGCTCAAGGCCCTTGTCGCACCCATTGTGGACAAGGTGAGCGGGATCAAGCGGGTCGAAGGCGACCGCCTAGATTAGGCCGCTCATTTCTTCTTTTCTTGTCGCTGCCCATCATGTCGTGAAAACAATCTTGTTAGAGCTGTGACAAGCTATCTTGTAATATAACTCTCTTATGGGTAGTGATCGCTATGTTATTCCCCTTTACTTGATTCCTTGCCTTGTATGCTTTTACCCTACGCTTTTAGGGAACCTGCCGGCGCAGGCACCTGAGCCGCGAGCGCTGAGTGCGGAACGTCAGCAGCCTGCTGGCGGTGCTGCTACCGGCAAGAAACCTTGTCGCAACTAGCTGCAGCTCACTTAAGTTGCTGAGCGGACTCGAAGCAAAGTAAGGGCGCGGCTAGTTAATCAACTAGTCGCAGCTCACTTACATTGTTGAGCAGGCTCGAAACAATGCTAGGGCGCGGCTAGTTAAGCAACTAGCCGCAGCTCACTTAATGTTGTTGAGCGAGCTCGAAACAACGCAAGGGCGCAGCCAGCTACGAGTTGGTTCCTCCGCGCACAGGTTTTCCATACAAAGTGCGGCCGTTCAGGGGAGATAACTTAAAATTTTAAAAAATTTGATTGCGCAAACTTTGGCAACTTAGCTTTTCTGTTGTTTGCTTCCCGGCAAGGCGAAACTTTCTTGAACGATGCCCGGCCCATACCATCCATCGTCTTCTCCTTTCCTCTCCGGCAAACTTATGGGCGAGGGGAACCTTGCTTTCAAAAGGAAGAAGAGACAATACAGATATGGAGCTTTATGGCTCGTTATTGCTTAACATGGAGTAGGTGCTGCACAAAGTGTCAGATCATATATGCCATAAAATAGAAAGCATAAAATTGACAAAATGTGCGGAGCACATGAGCTTTACTTATGCACGGGATCTGCGCCCGGCTTTGTACAAAGGATTACATGCAACAGCGGCAAGACTTTGTACAAAAGGGTGGTTGCCGGACAGGGTCCGACAACCGCGCCTTACGGGTAAAACTTACGAAGATGCTTGATGTTCCAGGAGTTGCTCACTGGAAAGCCATCTTCGGTCTCAAGGCGGATAGCGCCAGGCCTAGTGACTCGTTTCACCCGGTAAGGGCCTTCCCACTTCCTCAAGACTTCTGGCGTTAACTTTGCGGCTATGGTAGCGGCGCAAAGCTTGCTGGTAGCGAGCAGCTCGCACAGCAGCCTGAAGACGGTATTCCTCAAGGAGCAGTGCGTCATCTTGTCGCAGCTGCTCTTGCTCAAGCCCATCATAAGCGAGCACTCGAGGTGACCCGTATACGAGTTCCGTGGGGATAACTGCCTCTGCTCCATAGACTAGAGCAAAAGGCTAGCTGAAGATCCATACCTGGCGCATACGATTCCCCCTACCTGGCGCGCCAGAGATGCCGGGGTGCTGATCCACGGGCACCTATGGGACCGGCGGACCGGGTCCCTTTTGGTTCGGCGGGGGCGGAGGTTGCGCAAAGAGCAAATCGAGGCGAAGCACGCGAGCGATTTACCCAGGTTCGGGCCGCACCGATGCGTAAAACCCTACTCCTGCTTTGTGGTTTGTATTTATTTCTAGCTCGGGAGCGCGGAGTGCTACAGTACACACCAGCAGCTAGCAAGACCGAGCGTGAGTGTTCGAACTGGCCAACCCCCCCCCCCTCGTTGCACACGGGCCTCCTTTTATATGCTCAAGGGGTTACCGACATATAGCAACGGGGGTAAAGGGCAAAAGCGGAAAGGTGCTGTGGTAGGTACAGCTACCTGCTACAGTGTTATCATACCTAACCCTGGCGGCAGGGGACAAGGGCATTAATTGCCAATCTGTGTCGCCTAAACAGTACCGAAAGGGACCGCTAGGGACGCCACCGCTTGCCACGATGGTTATCTTGTCAGTGCCCGCTTGCCACCGCACGCCCCTAGCTGCACAGCCTTCCGCCACGTACGCCTGGAAGGGCCCCAGAGCAACACGTGGGTGGATGTGCTGGAGCGCGGGCGTGGAGAGGTGGCTTGCCGCGGCAAGCACCTTGCCGCGGCCGTTGTCTCATCGCATCCGGGAGCTTGTCGCTCACCGGGTCTTGCCGGAACGCGTGGTGCACCGTGGCAAGTTCCCTGAAATGCCTTGAGTGGCCTTCCCGGCAAGCTCCTCTTGCCGGGGTCTTGTTTCCTTCCCGGCAAGCTCCTCTTGCCGGGGTCTTGTCTTCTTCCCGGCCAGCTCCTCTTGCCGGGGCCTTGGTTTGAGTGCTTTGTTCTTGAATGGTCTCAAAGGGACCACGGAGGATCTTGGCGGTCACCCGGCAAGCCTTGCCGCGGGATGCTGCGACTGCCCGTGCACGAGTTCGGGATACTAGGGTACCCCTACTCTAGTACACCGACACTAGCGTTACGCAAGTTCAACATGACTGTTTACATCACAAAGTTTCATCGCTACAGAAAGTACAAGTTCAACTGACACGTCATCATCAGCATCGTCAATCACTAGAAGTTCCATCCATCCAGATCCGGGAGGATGCACCCTAGCTTCGTGAACGGCGCCAGGTCCAAACATTGTAGGCCTATGCGAGTTCGGACGTTATCTCGCGATATAGGGCTATGGTGGAACATCCCGTTCTCTTCAATGACTTCTTTCATGATGATCGTTGCAATGTCCTTCTGGATGCGAAAGAAGTCATCTCTGAGTTTATAATCCAATTCGGCTCCTAAGGATTCTGCCCATTTGCGGATATTTTCATCGTTTTTGGTTGTCATGCAAAGCTATTGGTGATCCCTTCTGAACTCCATCATGAGACGGAGGACGTAGAATCCATCGTTCTTGCTTGATGTCGGTTGATGGACGTGGTAGAAGGTAGTATTATGCGAGAAACTCTGCACGCCTTCCTTTGTTTCCTGATCTCGATGTGGCCACCCCTCATGCTGAAGCCATGGAGAGCAGCATCCAGAATATTCATTATGTGGGTGTAGTCTTTCTTCTGGTAGTTTCTGGACGAGTCAGAATACACAGTGTGGGAAACTCGCGGGAAAACAATGATAAGGACGGTGTGCCCGTTGTTGCGGGAAAAAACACCTCAAATTATTCTCCATATGAGCGAAGAAATGATTGAAATGTACGAAAGGGTTGTTCGTCAATGACTTGTTGGGGAACGTAGCATGCAATTTCAAAAAAAATCCTACGATCACGCAAGATCTATCTAGGAGATGCATAACAACGAGAGGGGGAGAGTGTGTCCACATATTCTCGTAGACCGAAAGCGGAAGCGTTAGTTTAACGCGGTTGATGTAGTCGAACGTCTTCGCGATCCAACCGACCAAGTACCGAACGTACAACACATCCGAGTTTAGCACACGGTCAGCTCGATGACGTCCCTCGAACTCTTGATCCAGCAAAGTGTCGAATGAGAGTTTCGTTAGCACGCACGGCGTGATGACGGTGATGGTGAAGTGATCCGCGCAGGGCTTCTCCTGAGCACTACGACAATATGACCGGAGGAGTAAACAGTGGAGGGGGGCACCGCACACGGCTAAGAAAACAATTGATGTGCTTTTGGGGTTCCCCCCTGCCCCCGTATATAAAGGAGGGAGAGGGAGGAGGCCGGCCCTAGGGGGCGCGCCAAGTGGGGGGAAACCCACTAGGACTCCTAGTCCTACTCGGCCCCCCTTCCGTCTTACGGAGGGGGAAAGGGGGAAGGAGAGGGAGAGGGAGAAGGAAAGGGGGCCGCGCCCCCTCTCCTTGTCCAATTCGGACTGCCCATGGGGGGCGCGTGATACGGCTCAAGTTGCATTGAGATAATTTTTGGGTTGCCCTGATCTTTCACCACGCGCCAACAGTTGTACTAGCAGAAGCAATCTTGCAGGAAAAAGAAAACGCAATGGATCTTGTTGGAATCGGAAGAGATTGTGGATGTGTACGTGGAGGAGACTAGTAGCAGACTAGATGGATGGATGGATTGTAGAGATGAACAGCGGCTGGAAGATGTACGTGGTTGTAGCAGTACTAGTATAGATACAGGGGATTAAGCTAATGGCGATTAGCGGCGGCGACGGAGACGGAGTAATTAGCAGATGGATAATAAGCACTAGTAGAAGTATATAGAGAAGAACAGGAAGCTAGATCGACTCTTGTAGATCAAGAATCAAATCGAGACTTGCGCCCGACGTCGCCCAAACACATGCAATGATCAAACCCTAATTAGAGAACGCATGAGCACAGATACGCGGGCATGTCTAGATGCATGTTCTGAGTATTTTTGCCAAAACTTACATTGGCCATATGGCCTTTATTTATAGGCACACGCAGGCACCTAGGCTAAGCCCGTAAGTAACAGAATCACAAACCGGACTCAACAAGGAAAAAAATATAAAGCATCCAACTAGGATACGGCTGGGACAAAACTAAAAACTAGGAGACTTTGACCTTCACATAAGCTTGCTTTCCTGATTAGAGTTGTACAAGTAGTTGCATGGAGTTCTAAAACAAGGCTCCACTTCATCTGAAGGAATTAGCTCAATAGGCATCTCACCAATACTTGGACCCCAGAATAAAATGTCTTGTTTTTGACTTCCTTGGATATTTTGTGAGCAAGGCATGGAGCCTAATATACTTCTTTGATTTGTTGAATGCAACACCTTCCTTTGACGTAAAGCAGGCACAATATATTTTGATGTATTTTCCTCACTATCAGAGTCTTGTTTCGAAAGTATCTTATTTAGCACCAATGGTGAAACAACAATATTACCTAGGGTGATCGCATCAGCGCGCCACCCCTTGTGGGCTGCCCTCTCTCTCTCTCCCCTATGGCCCATGTTGGCCCATTACTTTCCGCGGGGGGTTCCGGTAACCCCTCGGTACTCCCATAAATATCTGAAACACTCTGAAACCATTCCGGTGTCCGAATACTATCGTCCAATATATCAATCTTTACCTCTCGACCATTTTGAGACACCTCGTCATGTTCGTGATCTCATCCGGGACTCCAAACAATCTTTGGTCACCAAAAGACATAACTCATAATACAAATCGTCATCGAAGTTAAGCGTGCGGACCCTATGGGTTCAAGAACTATGTAGACATGACCAAGACACATCTCTGGTCAATAACCAACAGCGGAACCTGGATGCTCATATTGGTTCCTACATATTCTATGAAGATCTTTATCGGTCAAACTGTAATGACAACATACGTCATTCCCTTTGTCATCGGTATCTTACTTGCCCGAGATTCGATCGTCGGTATCTTCATACCGAGTTCAATCTCATTACCGGCAAGTCTCTTTACTCGTTCCGTAATGCATCATCCCGTAACTAACTCATTAGTCACATTGCTTGCAAGGCTTATCATGATGTGCATTACCAAGAGGCCCCAGAGATACCTCTCCGATACTTGGAGTGAAAAATCCTAATCTCGATCTATGCCAACCCAACAAACACCTTCGGAGACACCTATAGAGCATCTTTATAATCACCCAGCTCAGTTGTGACGTTTGATAGCACACAAGGTGTTCCTCTGGTATTCGGGAGTTGCATAATCTCATAGTCAAAGGAATATTTATAAGTCATGAAGAAAGCAATAGCAATAAAACTTAACGATCATAATGCTAAGCTAACGGATGGGTCTTGTCCATCACATCATTCTCCTAATGATGTGATCCCGTTCATCAAATGACAACACATGTCTATGGTTAGGAAACTTAACCATCTTTGATTAACGAGCTAGTCTAGTAGAGGCATACTAGGGACACTCTGTTTTGTCTATGTATCCACCATGTATCGAGTTTCCGGTTAATACAATTTTAGCATGAATAATAAACATTTATCATGATATAAGGAAATATAAATAACAACTTTATTACTGCCTCTAGGGCATATTTCCTTTAGTCTCCCACTTGCACTAGAGTCAATAATCTAGATTACATTGTAATGATTCTAACACCCATGGAGTCTTGGTGCTCATCATGTTTTGCTCATGGAAGAGGCTTAGTCAACGGGTCTGCAACATTCAGATCCGTATGTATTTTGCAAATATCTATGTCTCTCTCCTTGACTTGATCAGGGATGGAGTTTTAGCGTCTCTTGATGTGTTTGGTTCTCTTGTGAAATCTGGATTCCTTCGCTAAGGAAATTGCTTCAGTATTGTCACCAAAGATTTTCATTGGACCTGATGCGCAAGGTATTACACCTAGATCGGATATGAACTCCTTCATTCGCTGCTTCTGAAGCAGCTATGTGCTCCGCTTCACACGTAGATCCCGCCACGACGCTTTGCTTGGAGCTGCACCAACTGACAGCTCCACCACTCAAGATAAATACGTATCCGGTTTGCGACTTAGAGTCATGCGGATCAGTGTCAAAGCTAGCATCAACGTAACCGTTTACGACGAGCTCTTTGTCACCTCCATAAAGGAAAACATATCCTTAGTCCTTTTCAGGCATTTCAGGATGTTCTTGACCGCTGTCCAGTGATCCACTCCTGGATTACTTTGATACCTCCCTCCTAAACTTATAGCAAGGCACACATCAGGTCTGGTACACAGCATTGCATACATGATAGAACCTATGGCTGAGGCATAGGGAATGAATTTCATTTTCTCTCTATCTTCTATAGTGGTCGGGCACTGAGACTGACTCAACTTCACACCTTGTAACACAGGCAAGAACCCTTTCTTTGACTGATCCATTTTGAACTTCTTCAAAACTTTATCAAGGTATGTGCTTTGTGAAAGTCCAATTAAGTGTCTTGATCTATCTCTAGAGATCTTGATGCCCAATATATAAGCAGCTTCACCGAGGTCTTTCATTGAAAAATTCTTATTCAAGTATCCTTTTATGCTATCCAGAAATTCTATATGATTTCCAATCAATAATATGTCACCCACATATAATATTAGAAATGCTACAGAGCTCCCACTCACTTTCTTGTAATACAGTCTTCTCCGAAAGTCTGTATAAAACCATATGCTTTGATCACACTATCAAAGCGTATATTCCAACTCCGAGATGCTTGCACCAGTCCATAAATGGATCGCTGGAGCTTTCACAATTTGTTAGCACCTTTAGGATCAACAAAACCTTCTGGTTGCATCATATACAACTCTTCTTTAAGAAATCCATTATGGAATGCAGTTTTGACGTCCATTTGCCAGATTTCATAATCATAAAATGTGGCAATTGCTAACATGATTCGGACAGACTTAAGCATCGTTACGGGTGAGAAGGTCTCATCGTAGTCAACTCCTTTAACTTGTCGAAAACCTTTCGCAACAAGTCGAGCTTTGTAGACTATAACATTACCATCAGCATCAGTCTTCTTCTTGAAGATCCATTTATTCTCTATGGCCTGCCGATCATCGGGAAGGTCAACCAAAGTCCATACTTTGTTATCATACATGGATCCCATCTCAGATTTCATGGCCTCAAGCCATTTCGCGGAATCTGGGCTCATCATCGCTTCCTCATAGTTTGTAGGTTCCTCATGGTCTAGTAACATGACTTCCAGAACAGGATTACCGTACCACTCTAGTGCGGAACGTACTCTGGTTGACCTACGAGGTTCTGTAGAAACTTGATTTGAAGTTTCATGATCATCATCATTAACTTCCCCACTAATTGGTGTAGGCATCACGGGAACTATTTTCTCTGATGATCTACTTTCCAAATTGAGAGGAGGTACAATTACGTCATCAAGTTCTACTTGTTGGGGAACGTAGAATTTCAAAAAAAATCCTACGATCACACAAGATCTATCAAGGAGAAGCATAGCAACGAGCGGGGAGAGTGTGTCCACGTACCCTCGTAGACCTAAAGCGGAAGCATTTAGTAACGCGGTTGATGTAGTCGATCGTCTTCACGATCCAAGCACCGAACGTACGGCACCTCCGTGTTCAGCACACGTTCAGCTCGATGATATCCCTTGAACTCTTGATCCAGTTGAGGACGAAGGAGAGTTTCGTCAGCACGACGGCGTGGTGATGGTGATGATGAAGTTACCGACGCAGGCTTCGCCTAAGCACTACAACGATATGATCGAGGTGTGTAGCCGTGGAGGGGGGCACCGCACACGGCTAAGAGAAGACTTTGTGTGCCTTTGGGGTGCCCCCTCCCACGTATATAAAGGAGGTGGGAAGAGGAGGCCGGCCCCAAGGGGGGCGCGCCAAGGGGGGAAGTCCTACTTGGACTCCCGATCCAAGTAGGATTCGCCCCCCTTCCTACTCCAACTAGGAGAAGGAGGGAAGGAGGAAGAGGGGAGAAGGAAAGAGGGGGGCGCCACCCTGTCCTAGTCCAATTCGGACCAGCCATGGGGGGGCGCGACCTCCCCTTGTGGCCCTTCTCTCCTTTCCACTAAAGCCCATTATGGCCCAATACTCCCCCGGGGGGTTCAAGTAACCTCCTGGTACTCCGAAAAAATGCCCGAACCACTCGAAACCATTCTGGTGTCCGAATATAACCTTCCAATATATGAATCTTTATGCCTCGACCATTTCGAGACTCCTCGTCATGTACGTGATCTCATCCGGGACTCTGAACAAACTTCGGTCATCAAATCACATAACTCATAATACAAATCGTCATCGAACGTTAAGCGTGCGGACCCTACGAGTTCGAGAACTATGTAGACATGACCGAGACACATCTCCGGTCAATAACCAATTGCGGAACCTGGATGTTCATATTGGCTCCTACATGTTCTACGAAGATCTTTATAAGTCAAACCGCATAACAACATACGTTGTTCCCTTTGTCATCGGTATGTTACTTGCCCGAGATTTGATAGTCGGTATCACCATACCTAGTTCAATCTCGTTACCGGCAAGTCTCTTTACTTGCTCCGTGATGCATCATCCCTCAACTAACTCATTAGTCACATTGCTTGCAAGGTGATGTCTACTACGCAACATTATTCTTGTAGATGTTGTTGGGCCTCCAAGTGCAGAGGTTTGTAGGACAGTAGCAAATTTCCCTCAAGTGAATGACCTAAGGTTTATCAATCCGTGGGAGGCGTAGGATGAAGATGGTCTCTCTCAAACAACCCTACAACCAAATAACAAAGAGTCTCTTGTGTCCGCAACACACCCAATACAATGGTAAATTGTATAGGTGCACTAGTTCGGCGAAGAGATGGTGATACAAGTGCAATATGAATGGTAGATAAAGGTTTTTGTAAACTGAAAATATAAAAACAGCAAGGTAACAAGTGGTAAAAGTGAGCGTAAATGGTATTGCAATGCTAGGAAACAAGGCCTAGGGTTCATACTTTCACTAGTGCAAGTTCTCTCAATAATAATAACATAATTGGATCATATAACTATCCCTCAACATGCAACAAAGAGTCACTCCAAAGTCACTAATAGCGGAGAACAAACAAAGAGATTATGGTAGGGTACGAAACCACCTCAAAGTTATTCTTTCCAATCAATCCGTTGGGCTATTCCTATAAGTGTCACAAACAGCCCTAGAGTTCGTACTAGAATAACACCTTAAGACACAAATCAACCAAAACCCTAATGTCACCTAGATACTCCAATGTCACCTCAAGTATCCGTGGGTATGATTATACGATATGCATCTCACAATCTCAGATTCATCTATTCAACCAACACATAGAACCTCAAAGAGTGCCCCAAAGTTTCTACCGGAGAATCAAGACGAAAACGTGTGCTAATCCCTATGCATAAGTTCATGGGCGGAACCCGCAAGTTGATCACCAAAACATACATCAAGTGAGTCACGTGATATCCCATTGTCACCACAGATATGCACGGCAAGACATACATCAAGTGTTCTCAAATCATTAAAGACTCAATCCGATAAGATTACTTCAAAGGGAAAATTCAATCCATTACAACAGAGTAGAGGGGGAGAAGCAACATAAGATCCAACTATAATAGCAAAGCTCGCGATACATCAAGATCGTGCCAAATCAAGAACACGAGAGAGAGAGAGATCAGACACATAGCTACTGGCACATACCCTCAGCCCCGAGGGTGAACTACTCCCTCCTCGTCATGGAGAGCGCCGGGATGATGAAGATGGCCACCGGTGAGGGTTCCCCCCCTCCGGCAGGGTGTCGGAACAGGGTCCCGATTGGGTTTTGGTGGCTACAGAGGCTTGCGGTGGCGGAACTCCCGATCTATTCTGTTCCCCGATCGTTTTAGGCTATATGGGTATATATAGGAGGAACAAGTACGTCAGGGGAGCCACGAGGGGCCCACGAGGGTGGAGGGCGCGCCCCCCTCCCTCGTTTCTTTCCTGACGTGCACTCCAAGTCTATCGGGTAGCTTTCCTTCCAAAAATAACTTCTCCAGAAGGTTTCATTCCGTTTCGACTCCGTTTGATATTCCTTTTCTTCGAAATAGTGAAACAAGGGAAAAAACAGGAACTCGCACTAGGCTCTGGGTCAATAGGTTAGTCCCAAAAATAATATAAAAGTGCATAGTAAAGCCCATAAAACATCCAAGATGGATAATATAATAGCATGAATACTTCATAAATTATAGATACGTTGGAGGCGTATCAGCATCCCCAAGCTTAATTCCTGCTCGTCCTCGAGTAGGTAAATGATAAAAGAAATAATTTATGAAGTGTGAATGCTAGCATGTGCACAAGTTTGATCAATGATAATTTCAATCACCTTTTCTAGCATCATTATATGTCATAACAGTAGCTCAACTCATAGAACTTTGCATGATCAAGTAACAAACTATTCACATGTTAAAGTATAGATAATAAACTTTCTTGAAAACTAACAAACCGTGTTATTAGTTATCAAACAATTACAATTCATCTTATTTTCAGGAAGAGTCTATGTCAGAGCTTTGATTTAGCAAACTCCACATACTCAACTATCATTTAGTCTTTCACAATTGCTAACACTCACGCGATATTTATGGGTTCAAAGTTTTAATCAGACACAGAGAAAGATAGGGGCTTATAGATTCGCCTCCCAACCTTTTACCTCAAGGGTAATGTCAACAATAATAGTTCATGATGCCTTACATCCAGTTGGATATATATATCAGAATCTTTCCAACACGAGGTGCTTGCCAAAGGATAAAATGAAAAAGGGAAAGGTGAAGATCACCATGACTCTTGCATAAAAGTAAAAGATAGGCCCTTCGCAGAGGGAAGCAGGGATTTGCAGAGGTGCCAGAGCTCGAAGCAAAAACAGAGATGAAAATAATTTTGAGAGGTATGCTTTCATTGTCAACATAACGGCCAAGAGTTCCCAATATCTTCCATACTACATACATTATAGGCGGTTCCCAAACAGAAAGGTAAAGATTTTTACTCCCCCCTCCACCAGCAATCATCAACCCATGGCTTGCCCGAAACAACGGGTGCCTCCAACTAACATCAAACCTGGGGGAGTTTTGTTTGCAATTATTTTTTATTTGATTTTGATCTTTTTGATCATGTGACTGGGCATCCCGGTTACCAGCCATTTTCTCGTGAATGATGAGCGGAGTCCACTCATCGTGAGAATAACCCACCTAGCATGGAAGATACTGCTAACTCGTAGTCGCTACATGAGCGATTCGAGCATACAAAATAGATTATTATTTGAAGGTTTAGAGTTTGGCACATGCAAATTTACTTGGAACGGCAGGTAAATACCGCATATAGGTAGATATGGTGGACACTCATGGAAGAAACTTGGTTTAAGGAGTTTGGATGCACAAGTAGTATCTCTACTTGGTGCAAGGAATTTGGCTAGCATGAGGGGAAAGGCAAGCTCAACGTGTTAGCCGATCCATGACAATATACTTTATTTCGGATATAAGAAAACATAACCCATTACGTTGTCTTCCTTGTCCAACATCAACCTTTTATCATGTCATATTTTAATGAGTGCTCACAATTACAAAAGATGTCCATGATAGTATATGTATATGTTAAATCTCTCTCCTTCAATATTCTTTCATGAATTGTTCAAGTGACCAATACAATGCTTGCTAATCTTCAATAAATTTACCACCTCTACTTCTTATATGTAAAATCATTACTACCTATGGGATAAGCATATGAAACATGTATAATTTCAGATTTATGACATTCAAATCATTTAACCATTTACTTATAGGATATAAGTGAAGCACACGAGTAAATGACAAACTACTCCAAAAAGATATAAGTGAAGATCAATGAGTAGTTAAATAATTATATAGCTATGTGAGGACTCTCTCTTATTTAAGAATTTTAGATCTTGGTATCTCTCCCTAATAATAAACCACGCATTGCTTCTGGTAGTCCGTCATGCCTTTTTACAAAACAGCCCCTATGATTTTGGATATTTAACCCGCGATCCATAAATAATTCTGAACCGGTACATGGGGCAGAAAAGAAAAAAGTAACCCAGCCACCCACACGCCCCTGCCTCCCAATCCCCATCTTCACCTCCACCGGGTCGCCACGCTCGGCCCGCCTCACCGTGCGCCGCCGGCCCACCCCCACATCGACGCGCGCCGCTACCCGCCATCCCTGTCGACGCGCCTTCCCCTACCCCTTCTCCTTCTGCATGTGCTAAAAATTTTGTATTTTCATTTGTAAATAAATAGTCCCAAGTCGCTTTTTAACTCAAATCCGATGAACTTATATGCATCCACCAGTTGCAAGGATCAAACAAGTCAAGAAAACAACCAAAAGAGGATGAGATATATGGGTCATCAGGATCCAAATAAGCACCATGCGTGATATGCCTAGCTCGGGAGCAGAGGAAAAGAGATAAACAGAGAGGGGATCTTGGAACCTCGCCGGCCCACGCTACCTCCACTCGAGTTTGACATAGAGATGGACAGCGATGGCTTCCCAGGCAAGGTGGGCCGAGGCAACCGCGTGCCCCATGCTGTGAATGAACAGGCGATTCTCTCGGTCGTCCTGCTCCCGACGGCAGGCGAGGCAGGAGGCGGCGGATCTGGCTGCTCCTCTACCGTGGATCTGGTGGTGGCGGACGGAATCGAGGCAGAGGAGAACAAAGCCGACAGAGAGGTGGTCGGAGGCGGCGAGCTCCAAGGCAGGGTGGCAGCTGGCTGGCCTGCTGGAGGCGGCTCGGGGTAGAGGAGCGCTCCTCTCCCGGCGCCGTCGGAGGTGGCAGCGAGGCAGCACGGGGCGGCTGCTCCCAACGAGGTGAAGAGAAAGGGGGATTTTGCTTTGAGTATGGAGAAAGGGGAAATGAAACGGGATAAGAACAAGTGTGGAGCCTGCGTCCTTGGAGATAAGATAGATCGAGCCGCCATGTACAGTAGTTGTGCATTCCCTCAAAGAAAAAGAAATAGACTGTGTAGTGCGTAGCTATGGCATGTGGTGCATAAGCAGCATAGATGACTGATGACTGTATAATCACTGTTGATGGCTAATACTCCTATCAACTTAAACTGCAAGCTAAAATGGCTGCACAATTTTAAAAAGGGATTGCGAAGAAGAAATAAGGCATTATTGTACAAATAACAATATGTTCTGATGTTTATATATATTGTAATTAAATAAATTTGTGAGTACCTCACATGCTCTATTTATGATGCAAAGTCTACTCATTTTTTTTTGCCAACAACAGATTTCTACATTCTAGAAAACTCTCATGGATGCCAAGGAACAAATAAGGAAAATCTATAGAGAGTGATACACACAGATGACCAAAGAAGAAAAAACATGAAAAATTGAAAAAGCATAGTGAAGCCTATCAGCAAAACAAAAGAATTGAAGATTCAATCAAGTTGTAAAAAATGTACACAAGGGAGAAAAAAGTATGAAAATATAACATCAAAAGGCAAAAAAAATGTGCACGAGAAAGATAGAAATACGCAAATATGCATCTAGAACAAAACAAAGCTAGAATATAGCAAATTAGATCTAACCGTGAATTGAGGCGCAACGGACTAAGCAGAAGATTCAATTTGATGGAGAATCCTGCATATGTCGCAGCAAAACTGGAACTTGGAACAACTATACGACAAGAGCTTCACGATTAGCACACAGGAGAGAAGCATACATGCGTGGATGCTGAATGAATATTCTTATTTCCAGTATTGTAATCTAAAGATAGGGTCGTTAATCCGATTTTATGACCATGATTTATGTCCCATATTATAATCCGAAGAATCTTATTGTTGTTTCATTCATTCTTTTTGTCATCATCAAACTTATTCTTTACCTAGCCAACTTAATTCATGGCAGTTAACGTTTGTTTCATTGTTAAGCATGTCATTTTTTTCTCCCATTGCAATGCCCGTGCATGTTTCTGATAATTAAGTCGTGGTACTATTTTAAATGATAAACAAACAAAATGTTTAATTTCAAAAAAACTTATAGTTTTCAGCAATTAACCCGCAATACTACTTTAAGTGACATGAAGAAAATGTTTCAGTTTTTACAAAAGCCCCCTGCAGTTCTCAAAAATCAACATGCAGTCCGTATCATATATTTTTAAAATTGTTCATATCTTTAAATCATAACTTTAATTTTAACATGTTATATATGAAATTTGATTTAAAAAATGTGTAGAATCAGAATATTATGTTATTTTGACCATTAAATATTGTTAAAATGTTGTTTAGAGTGCAATCACCTATAATCACGCATGCACACGACGACAAAACGTCGCAAAGGGGAAATAAAAAAATTAGGGTGTGTGTTAATTTTTACTCCCGTTGCAACGCACGGGATCTTTTGCTAGTTTTATTCAAACAGCAAGCAAAGCTAAAGAAAATAAAATGACGCTCCAAGCAAAACACATATCATGTGGTGAATAAAAATATAGCTCCAAGTAAAGTTACCGATGAACGAAGACGAAAGAGGGGATGCCTTCCGGGGCATCCCCAAGCTTAGACGCTTGGTTATCCTTGAATATTACCTTGGGGTGCCTTGGGCATCCCCAAGCTTAGTCTCTTGCCACTCCTTATTCCATAGTCCGTCGAATCTTTACCCAAAACTTGAAAACTTCACAACACAAAACTCAACAGAAAACTCGTGAGCTCCGTTAGTGAAAGAAAACAAAACACCACTTCAAGGTACTATAATTAAATAATTCTTTATTTATATTGGTTCTAAACCTATTGTATTCCAACTTCTCTATGGTTTATAAACTATTTTTCCAGCCATAGAGTCATCAAAATAAACAAACAACACACGAAAAACAGAATCTGTCAAAAAACAGAACAGTCTGTAGTAATCTGTATCAAACGTATACTTCTGGAACTCCAAAAATTCTAAAATAAATTGGTGGACCTGAGGAATTTGTCTAGTAATCATCTGCAAAAAGAAAAATAAATATCACTCTCCAGTAAAAAGTTAAAGCTAATCTCGTGAGCGCTAAAGTTTTTGTTTTTTTACAGCATGATCATAAAGACTTCACCCAAGTCTTCCCAAAGGTTCTACTTGGCACAAACACTAATTAAAACACAAAACCACATCTAAACAGAAGCTAGATGGATTATTTATTCCTAAACAGAACCAAAAAGTAAGAAACTAAAATAAAATTGGGTTGCCTCCCAACAAGCGCTATCGTTTAACGCCCCTAGCTAGGCATGATGATTTCAATGATGCTCACATAAAAGATAAGAATTGAAACATAAAGAGAGCATCATGAAGAATATGACTAGCACATTTAAGTCTAACCCACTTCCTATGCATAGGGATTTTGTGAGCAAACAACTTATGGGAACAACAATCAACTAGCATAGGAAGGAAAAACAAGCATAACTTCAAGATTTTAAGCACATAAAGAGGAAACTTGATATTATTGCAATTCGTACAAGCATATATTCCTCCCTCATAATAATTTTTAGTAGCATCATGAATGAATTCAACAATATAATTAGCACCTAAAGCATTCTTTTCATGATCTACAAGCATAGAAAATTTACTACTCTCCACATAAGTAAAATTCTTCTCATTCGAAATAGTGGGAGTATCATAAGAGACTTGAATACAATAAATTGTTTCCACATTAAATGAGTAACGTTCAGAAAAAGGGTAATCATAATCATGACAAGTTTTGTAAATATAATCATCACTACTCTTTATAGCATATGTTTTATCACAATAATCATCATAAGTAGCAACTTTGTTCTCATCATAATCGATTGAAACCTCTTCCGAAATAGTGGATACATCACTAAATAAACTCATGACCTCTCCAAATCCACGTTCATAAATATTATAAGATTCAACATCCTCCAAAATAGTGGGATCACTACTTCCTAAAGTTGACACTCTTCCAAACCCACTTTCACAAATATAATCATCATAAGTGGGAGGCATGATATCATCATTATAAATTTGAATATCAAAACTTGGGAGACTAAAAATATCATCTTCATTAAACGTAGCCTCCCCAAGCTTGGGACAAACATTAATTGCAGCAAATATATTTTCAAAAACATCATCTTCATCAAACATAGCATCCCCAAGCTTGGGACTTTTCATATCATAAGCATAATCACTCTCATCATTAATAGTATGGATAGCACCAATAGTATAGCAATTATCATATTCTTCCAAGCAAGTGCCAAAAAGATTTTCAAGATCATAAGAAGTATCATTATCTTCCCAATCATAATCATCACAACAAGCAATAGGCATAACGAGATCATCATCAAGTGTATCATCTTCCACACTTATTTTTGATTCATTTTCATGAGGCACAACAATAATAGGAGCAACCTTATTTGGGAGAGATACCTTTTTTTACCTCTCTTCCTTTTTCTTTTCTTCTTCTTCATCACATCATGTGTGGGTTCAATCCTCTTTTTGGAGCTCCTTATTAATGAGATTGGTTGGATAGAAGGCTCCGCCTCGTTACCTGATTCATCATAAGAAATAATAGGAGGATATTAGGAAGTCTCTTCCCTTTCGTTAGCATTCTCTTCGTCTTCTATTTGTTTTATTTTCTTTATGTAATTGGCAATATAAGGATTTTCAATGCAATTCACCACACAATACATATAAATCTTCTCTAGATCAAAATCAAGCAATCTATCAAGATTAAACTTTGGAATACCCTCAGTTATATGTTTCATTTCTTCATAACCCAAAATAAGACTAAGCTCTTTATGATGCTCAAGAGTAATCAAGTTATCACAATTTTTGGACACGACTTGATCATGAAACAAATAGCATTCGAGCTTTAAATGACCATGTTCATTGCAAAGTTCACAAGGGGCGCGATAAATATTGAATCTTTCAGCGCAATCATCTATCTTGCAATAATTTAGTTTCTAAGTACTTATGCCTCTTGCAGTATCTATCTTCCCTATTTGGTGTGTACTCACAAACCCAATGCACTCCACAAAAATTGACATGTTTATAGGAGACATTTTCATCATAACTAGTGCAATCATCATTAGTACTATGGATATTCAAGGAGTTCATACTAAGAACATTGCAATCATGCTCATCATTCAAAGATTTAGTGCCAAAATTTTTAATGCATTCTTCTTCTAACACTTTGGCACAATTTTCCTTTCCATCATACTCACGAAAGATATTAAAAAGATGAAGCGTAAGAGACAAACTCAATTCCATTTTTTGGTAGTTTGAAGAAAGCTGTCGATGCTAGTGGGGTGGTCCCTTCGATCAAAAGTGATCGGGCAGGAGGACCATGGGTTGAACTTTGGGGCGACTGGCTCCATCGCGTATACGTCCCGTAGCACACGCTTCCGCTCCCTCTTGGGAATGTGGGTTGCGTATATCATATTCACCGTCCGCACTTGTGGGGGAACCCCTTCTGTCCATTGTTGTTCGGCGGCCTGGGCTCCTCCTCGTCGTCGCTATGCAGCCCCTTGTCTTTATTTTCGGCTGTTAACTTGCCTGCCTTCTTGAACACCCAACAATCCCTGTTGGTGTGATTGGCCGGCCTTTTGGGGGTGCCGTGGATTTGGCACAAGCGGTCGAGAATTCGGTCAAAACTGGACAGGCCCTGGGATGTCCGCGGCGGTGAACTCCATTATCGGCGCCAAATCGGATTCGACTGGCAGGGGCGCGGGGGATTCGGAGTCCGGGGAGGAGTCCGGACCCTTGGGGTTACGGGTCGCGCGGAATGCGGGGCTGGCGCTTGGCTCGATCGCCTTTGAGATCGCGGCCCCCGAGGTGACGTCCAACCGTTCATCCTCGCTTGGCGCAAAAGGCTCCGAGCTAAAGGTCGGAACCGGTGCGGGTGCGGCCTCCAGGACACTGTTCGGAGGCAGAGCTAGATCATGCCCCTCGAGATAGTGCGGCGCACTTGGCTGTGGCTCGAATCCGTCGAAGATCAAGTCTCCACGGATATCAGTCATGTAGTTTAAGCTTCCAAACCTAACTTGATGGCCAGGGGCGTAGCTTTCGATCTGCTCCAGATGACTAAGCGAATTGGCCCGCAGGGCGAAGCCGCCGAAGACGAAGATCTGTCCGGGGAGAAAAGTCTCACCCTGGACCTCATCGTTGTTGATGATCAGAGGAGCCATCGGGCCTGAAGGCGATGACACAGAGGAACTCTCAATGAAAGCACCAATGTCGGTGTCAAAACCGGCGGATCTCGGGTAGGGGGTCCCGAACTGTGCGTCAAGGCCGGATGGTAACAGGAGACAAGGGACACGATGTTTTTACCCAGGTCCGGGCCCTCTCGATGGAGGTAATACCCTACTCCTGCTTTATTAGTATTGATGATATGGGTAGTACAAGAGTAGATCTACCACGAGATCAAGGAGGCTAAACCCTAGAAGCTAGCCTATGGTATGATTGTGTATGAAGATGGTTGTCCTACGGACTAGAACCCTCCGGTTTATATAGACACCGGATAGGGTTAGGGTTACACAGAGTCGGTTACAATGGTAGGAGATCTTGAGTATCCGCATCGCCTAGCTTGCCTTCCACGCCAAGGAAAGTCCCATCCGGACACGGGATGAAGTCTTCAATCTTGTATCTTCATAGTCCAGGAGTCCGGCGAAGGTATAGTCCGGCTACCCGAACACCCCCTAATCCAGGACTCCCTCATCTACTACGCAACCTTCTTCTTGTAGACATTGCTGGGCCTCCAAGTGCAGAGGTTTGTAGGACAGTAGCAAATTTCCTTCAAGTGGATGACCTAAGGTTTATCAATCTGTGGGAGGCGTAGGATGAAGATGGTCTCTCTCAAACAACCCTGCAACCAAATAACAAAGAGTCTCTTGTGTCCCCAACACACCCAATACAATGGTAAATTGTATAGGTGCACTAGTTCGGCGAAGAGATGGTGATACAAGTGCAATATGAATGGTAGATAAAGGTTTTTGTAAACTGAAAATATAAAAACAGCAAGGTAACAAGTGGTAAAAGTGAGCGTAAACGGTATTGCAATGCTAGGAAACAAGGCCTAGGGTTCATACTTTCACTAGTGCAAGTTCTCTCAACAATAATAACATAATTGGATCATATAACTATCCCTCAACATGCAACAAAGAGTCACTCCAAAGTCACTAATAGCGGAGAACACACGAAGAGATTATGGTAGGGTACGAAACCACCTCAAAGTTATTCTTTCCAATCAATCCGTTGGGCTATTCCTATAAGTGTCACAAACAGCCCTAGAGTTTGTACTAGAATAACACCTTAAGACACAACTCAACCAAAACCCTAATGTCACCTAGATACTCCAATGTCACCTCAAGTATTCGTGGGTATGATTATACGATATGCATCACACAATCTCAGATTCATCTATTCAACCAACACATAGAACCTCAAAGAGTGCCCCAAAGTTTCTACCGGAGAATCAAGACGAGAACGTGTGCCAACCCCTATGCATAAGTTCATGGGCGGAACCCGCAAGTTGATCACCAAAACATACATCAAGTGAGTCACATGATATCCCATTGTCACCACAGATATGCACGGCAATACATACATCAAGTATTCTCAAATCATTAAAGACTCAATCCGATAAGATTACTTCAAAGGGAAAATTCAATCCATTACAAGAGAGTAGAGGGGGAGAAGCAACATAAGATCCAACTATAATAGCAAAGATAGCGATACATCAAGATCGTGCCAAATCAAGAACACGAGAGAGAGAGATCAACCACATAGCTACTGGTACATACCCTCAGCCCTGAGGGTGAACTACTCCCTCCTCGTCATGGAGAGCGCCAAGATGATGAAGATGGCCACCGGTGAGGGTTCCCCCCCTCTGGCAGGGTGTCGGAACAGGGTCCCGATTGGGTTTTGGTGGCTACAGAGAATTGCGGTGGCGGAACTCCCGATCTATTCTGTTCCCCGATCGTTTTAGGGTATATGGGTATATATAGGAGGAACAAGTACGTCAGGGGAGCCACGAGGGGCCCACGAGGGTGGAGGGCGCGCCCTAGGGGGGTGGGCGCGCCCCACTCCCTCGTTTCTTTCCTGAAGTGCACTCCAAGTCTATCGGGTAGCTTTCCTTCCAAAAATAACTTCTCCAGAAGGTTTCATTCCGTTTCGACTCCGTTTGATATTCTTTTTCTTCGAAACAGTGAAACAAGGGGAAAAACAGGAACTCGCACTAGGCTCTGGGTCAATAGGTTAGTCCCAAAAATAATATAAAAGTGCATAGTAAATCCCATAAAACATCCAAGATGTATAATATAATAGCATGAATACTTCATAAATTATAGATACGTTGGAGACGTATCAGCATCCCCAAACTTAATTCCTGCTCGTCCTCGAGTAGGTAAATGATAAAAGAAATAATTTATGAAGTGTGAATGCTAGCATGTGCACAAGTTTGATCAATGATAATTTCAATCACCTTTCCTAGCATCATTATATGTCATAACAGTAGCTCAACTCATAGAACTTTGCATGATCAAGTAACAAACTATTCACATGTTAAAGTATAGATCATAAACTTTCTTGAAAACTAACAAACCGTGTTATTAGTTATCAAACAATTACAATTCATCTTATTTTGAGGAAGAGTCTATGTCAGAGCTTTGATTTAGCAAACTCCACATACTCAATTATCATTTAGTCTTTCACAATTGCTAACACTCACGCGATATTTATGGGTTCAAAGTTTTAATCAGACATAGAGAAAGATAGGGGCTTATAGATTCGCCTCCCAACCTTTTACCTCAAGGGTAATGTCAACAATAATAGTTCATGATGCCTTACATCCAGTTGGATATATATATATATATATATATATATATATATATATATATCAGAATCTTTCCAACACGAGGTGCTTGCCAAAGGATAAAATGAAAAAGGGAAAGGTGAAGATCACCATGACTCTTGCATAAAAGTAAATGATAGGCCCTTCGCAGAGGGAAGCAGGGATTTGCAGAGGTGCCAGAGCTCGAAGCAAAAAACAGAGATGAAAATAATTTTGAGAGGTATGCTTTCATTGTCAACATAACGACCAAGAGTTCCCAATATCTTCCATACTACATACATTATAGGCGGTTCCCAAACAGAAAGGTAAAGATTTTTAGTCCCCCTCCACCAACAATCATCAATCCATGGCTTGCCCAAAACAACGGGTGCCTCCAACTAACATCAAACCTGGGGGAGTTTTGTTTGCAATTATTTTTTATTTGATTTTGATCTTTTTGATCATGGGACTGGGCATCCCGGTTACCAGCCATTTTCTCGTGAATGATGAGCGGAGTCCACTCATCGTGAGAATAACCCACCTAGCATGGAAGATACTGCTAACCCGTAGTCGCTACATGAGCGATTCGGGCATACAAAACAGATTATTATTTGAAGGTTTAGAGTTTGGCACATGCAAATTTACTTGGAACGACAGGTAAATACCGCATATAGGTAGATATGGTGGACACTCATGGAAGAAACTTGGTTTAAGGAGTTTGGATGCACAAGTAGTATCTCTACTTGGTGCAAGGAATTTGGCTAGCATGAGGGGAAAGGCAAGCTCAACGTGTTAGGCGATCCATGACAATATATTTTATTTCGGATATAAGAAAACATAACCCATCACGTTGTCTTCCTTGTCCAACATCAACCTTTTATCATGTCATATTTTAATGAGTGCTCACAATTACAAAAGATGTCCATGATAGTATATGTATATGTGAAATCTCTCTCCTTTAATATTCTTTCATGAATTTTTCAAGTGACCAATACAATGCTTGCTAATCTTCAATAAATTTACCACCTCTACTTCTTATATGTAAAATCGTTACTACCCATTGTCTTCCCAATCATAATCATCACAACAAGCAATAGGCATAACGAGATCATCATCAAGTGTATCATCTTCCACAATTATTTTTGATTCATTTTCATGAGGCACAACAATAATAGGAGCAACCTTATTTGGGAGAGATACCTTTTTACCTCTCTTCCTTTTTCTTTTCTTCTTCTTCATCACATCATGTGTGGGTTCAATCCTCTTTTTGGAGCTCCTTATTAATGAGATTGGTTGGGTAGAAGGCTCCTCCTCGTTACCTGATTCGTCATAAGAAATAATAGCAGGATATTGGGAAGTCTCTTCCCTTTCGATAACATTCTCTTCGTCTTCTATTTGTTTTCTTTTCTTTATGTAATTTGCAATATAAGGATTTTTAATGCAATTCACCGCACAATACATATAAATCTTCTCTAGATCAAAATCAAGAAACCTATCAAGATTAAACTTTGGAATACCCTCAGTTATATGTTTCATTTCTTCATAACCCAAAAGAAGACTAAGCTCTTTATGATGCTCAAGAGTAATCAAGTTATCACAATTTTTGGACACGACTTGATCATGAAACAAATAGTATTGGAGCTTTAAATGACCATGTTCATTGCAAAGTTCACAAGGGGCGCGATAAATATTGAATCTTTCAGCGCAATCATCTAGCCTGTCTTGCAATAATTTAGTTTCTAAGTACTTATGCCTCTTGCAGTATCTATCTTCCCTATTTGGTGCGTACTCACAAACCCAATGCACTCCACAAAAAATTACATGTTTATAGGAGACATTTTCATCATAACTAGTGCAATCATCATTAGTACTATGGATATTCAAGGAGTTCATACTAACAACATTGCAATCATGCTCATCATTCAAAGATTTAGTGCCAAAATTTTTAATGCATTCTTCTTCTAACACTTTGGCACAATTTTCCTTTCATCATACTCATGAAAGATATTAAAAAGATGAAGCGTATGAGACAAACTCAATTCCATTTTTTTGGTAGTTTTCTTTTATAGACTAAACTAGTGATAAAACAAGAAATAAAAAGATTCGATTGCAAGATCTAAAGATATACCTTCAAGCACTCACCTCCCCGGCAACGGCGCCAGAAACTGCTTGATGTCTACTATGCAACCTTCTTCTTGTAGACGTTGTTGGGCCTCCAAGTGCAGAGGTTTGTAGGACAGTAGCAAATTTCCCTCAAGTGGATGACCTAAGGTTTATCAATCCGTGGGAGGCGTAGGATGAAGATGGTCTCTCTCAAACAACCCTGCAACCAAATAAAAAATAGTCTCTTGTGTCCCCAACACACCCAATACAATGGTAAATTGTATAGGTGCACTAGTTCGGCGAAGAGATGGTGATACAAGTGCAATATGAATGGTAGATAAAGGTTTTTGTAAACTGAAAATATAAAAACAGCAAGGTAACAAGTGGTAAAAGTGAGTGTAAACGGTATTGCAATGCTAGGAAACAAGGCCTAGGGTTCATACTTTCACTAGTGCAAGTTCTCTCAACAATAATAACATAATTGGATCATATAACTATCCCTCAACATGCAACAAAGAGTCACTCCAAAGTCACTAATAGCGGAGAACACACGAAGAGATTATGGTAGGGTACGAAACCACCTCAAAGTTATTCTTTCCAATCAATCCGTTGGGCTATTCCTATAAGTGTCACAAACAGCCCTAGAGTTCGTACTAGAATAACACCTTAACACACAAATCAACCAAAACCCTAATGTCACCTAGATACTCCAATGTCACCTCAAGTATCCGTGGGTATGATTATACGATATGCATCACACAATCTCAGATTCATCTATTCAACCAACACATAGAACCTCAAAGAGTGCCCCAAAGTTTCGACCGGAGAATCAAGACGAAAACGTGTGCCAACCCCTATGCATAAGTTCATGGGAGGAACCCGCAAGTTGATCACCAAAACATACATCAAGTGAGTCACGTGATATCCCATTGTCACCACAGATATGCACGGCAAGACATACATCAAGTGTTCTCAAATCATTAAAGACTCAATCCGGTAAGATTACTTCAAAGGGAAAATTCAATCCATTACAAGAGAGTAGAGGGGGAGAAGCAACATAAGATCCAACTATAATAGCAAAGCTCGCGATACATCAAGATCGTGCCAAATCAAGAACACGAGAGAGAGAGAGAGATCAAACACATAGCTACTGGTACATACCCTCAGCCCCGAGGGTGAACTACTCCCTCCTCGTCATGGAGAGCCCCGGGATGATGAAGATGGCCACTGGTGAGGGTCCGCCCCCCTCCGGCAGGGTGCCGGAACAGGGTCCCGATTGGGTTTTGGTGGCTACAGAGGCTTGCGGCGGCGGAACTCCCGATCTATTCTGTTCCCCGATCGTTTTAGGGTATATGGGTATATATAGGAGGAAGAAGTATGTCAGGGGAGCCACGAGGGTGGAGGGCGTGCCCCCCTACCTCGTGGCTCCCTTGTTTCTTTCCTGGTGTGCACTCCAAGTCTATCGGGTAGCTTTCCTTCCAAAAATAACTTCTCCAGAAGGTTTCATTCCATTTCGACTCCGTTTGATATTCCTTTTCTTCGAAACACTGAAACAAGGGAAAAAACAGGAACTGGCACTGGGCTCTGGGTCAATAGGTTAGTCCCAAAAATAATATAAAAGTGCATAGTAAAGCCCATAAAACATCCAAGATGGATAATATAATAGCATGAATACTTCATAAATTATAGATACGTTGGAGACGTATCACAAGGCTTATAGTGATGTGCATTACCGAGAGGGGCCAGAGATACCTCTCTGGTACTCGGAGTGAAAAATCCTAATCTCGATCTATGCCAACTCAACAAACACCTTCGGAGACACCTGTAGAGCATCTTTATAATCACCCAGTTAAGTTGTGATGTTTGATAGCACACTAAGTGTTCCAACGGTATTTGGGAGTTGCATAATCTCATAGTCAGAGGAACATGTATAAGTCACGAAGAAAGCAGTAGCAATAAAAACTAAACGATCATTATGCCAAGCTAACGGATGGGTCTTGTCCAGCACATCATTCTCCTAATGATGTGATCCCATTCATCAAATGACAGCACATGTCTATGGCCAGGAAATGTGACACCCCAAATTTTTGGCCTTGTTTTATTAATTAAAATTTTGCCAGGAAATTAAAACTTTTATTTTCTAGGCTCCCTTTTTATTTTTGAACCTTTTCCTCCCTTGATTTATGGAGTTTTTCCCCCAAAGTGAAAACTTTTCAAATATGTTTTTGGACTTGTTTAACCTCTCAAGAAAAACTTTTCTTTTATTAGTAGAACTAATTACATAATTAATTTGCTTGATCTTTATTTTCTTGAAAAAAATGGTTTTTAAAGGTTACATGGCCATATTTGAACTACAACCATTTGATAAATTCACTTAAAGTTCCAACCAAAATTTGGAGATGTCATGTGATGTTTTTAAATCACTTTATGCAAAAACCCAATGTGTTATTTGAAAATTTTGAGTGAATCAACATCATTTTCATTCTGTTCCAACAAGTCCAACCCATTTTTGGATTTTATTTCATTTATTCTATTCCCCAAAACAATTCTGTCAATTATTTTAAGCCTAGGTGATTTGCAAAGCAAGCACCTAATTTCCTTTGAGTTTTGATCTCAAACCAACTCCTCTGGATAGTCCTTAGCACCCACAACCTAGAACCATCAAGAGCCACTTTTCTTCTTTTCAAAATTTTCAAGTTTCAGCCTCTGCAAGTTTGGACCAGATTTGTCAAATTTGGTGAAATTCATATTTTCTCTTCTCCAAAAATTCTACCAAAATTCAGGCAGCCTCCTGGTGCAATGAGAGGCCACTCCACCAAGTTTCAGCTCAAGGAAAAATCCCTTCATGCCAAAAGCATTCTGTCGAACACCTGAACTGCACTGTTTCTTTGCACTTTCAGAAATTCAGTAAAGTTCAGAGTTTCAGTTTCATCAGACTTCGGTCACGCGACCACAGTGCACCCTGGCGCGATGCACACGGCCCCATCCCCTTGGCCAGCACCCCGCACGCGCGCTTGGCGCCTTCCTGGCGTCGGTGGCGCCCTGGCCCGCCTGCGCCGGCGTGTCCCGTGGCGGCAGAGCCACCGTAGCGGCCGACAGGGAGCAACACTGCGGCATAACGCCGTTCAACACCGCCCAAACCTTCTGAGAGCTCCGCGTGGCCACCTCCTTGCCAGCGCACGCATGCAGCACCGTCGCCGTGGCCTGGCACGCGCAGAGCGCGTTCTCTACCGCCGGCGTGCCGTGCGGCCGTTCCGTCGAGGGCAGGCCGTAATCCTCCCTCCCGTGCTGAGTTGGACACTGGGATGGCACCGCTGCTTCACCTAGACGATGCTCAAGCCCCTAAGCCGACCGTCCACCCACAACGCCGCCGTAATCGCCCGCCGGACTTATCCGTTCACGGCAACCGCCTCGGGCCGTAATCGTCCGCCGGAGCAGGAGCCACCGCCGACGTGGTGCTCGCCGACCACCACCACCACCAACCGACGCGGAGTGACGCCATGAGCACGTTGGTAACCTCCGATCCCCCTGCCTCGCCGTAGATCGCCGCCAGCGATCGCCGCGGCCCTCTAGCGCCAAAGCTTTGCTTCTGTTTTCAAACCCGACGGGTGGGTCCGCCCCGTCAGCCTTTTATTCTTTTCGAATCGTTTTCTGGAAACGCCTTCGGGCAAAATACGCTTTCTCCACTGAACTGGCGTATTCGGGACTGAAGCGTTTTCTGATTTTATAAAGAGAACCCTGGAAAGTTTCTGTTTCATTACAAAAAAGTCCCTGGATTAAAACTCTTATAACTTTTAAACAGAAAATGATTTTTGATTGATTCTTTTTCTGTCCTCTTTAAATTTTTGTCTAGTTTTTTTATCATATTTATTTGAAAAAAAATTCAAACAACTTTTTTGTGCTGTTTTGAAATTGTGTGTTAATTCAAATTTATTGAAAATAGGATTTTGGAGAGAGGAAGAAAACTTTCAAAAGTTTTGGAGAGCACCCCCACCTCTCCACACCTTGAAGGCAAGCATCTTGAACCCTGACATAATATCTTTGATGTGTTAGTTGACATGTTTATAACACCACCTTATTTCAGAGAACTTGTTATTTCATGTGATATGGTCATTTGCATGGATGCATATTAGTGATTTTCCTTGCTGTTGGGAATGAATATACTTGTGATGGTAATCATCCTCATGTGCCTTGCATGCATGCTGGAAAGGAATCCGGGAAAGCCTCTGCCTTGGGTAGGAGTGAGCTTGTCGCCGGTCCCTGTCGGGACGGTTATATCCGGTATGGCATGGCAAGGTATAATGAGTGTTGATTTGTTGGTTGAAATAATTTTATTACACATGTCATGCAGGAAACGCATAAGCCTCCTGAGTCGGCCATAGATTGAGTCTTGTTCCGGTAACCCCCATACTTGTTTCGTACTGCCACTGGTCCCTACCGTAGGTGGGGTATGGTTCAGTAAGTTGTTAACCCTTGTCTTGGCACACACCGTACAGAGAGGCCATGGTGGAAGATACCGGTTGTAGCTGGTAGGCATGCCACCTGGTCCGGGGGCATGGGTGTATCCGGTTGGGACCGAGAGGGGGGCACCCCTTAGAGCGCGCGATAGAAATTTGATCCCATGCTACGCGAGGTTGTAGCCTCCCCACTTAGAGTTTTGCTTAACAAGTGTCGTGGGTGATTCCAGACACGAGTAAAAGCTGGTGTGTGCAAGTCAGGTGTGTTTTCAATTAAAAGACCGTAGACGGAATTAGTCCCGATGGACTAAAGGAATCCGTTACTCATGGGTAAAGAGTACACCCTCTGCAGAGATATTAAACCTATTCGAATAGCCGTGTCCATGGTTAAGGATTACAGTCTGGGATGGGTCAAGTGTCGGTCTTAGTGTCGGTCTTCGGAGGAGAAACCACTAAACTCGAATATTGATGATGACATGTGATATATGATGGTTATGGTTGTTATCATTATGGACTAACCGGTTGTATTGTTTGAAATAAGGAATATCCCTGGGACGGTACCACCTCCTGGATATTCACTATGATTATAAGCCCTTTATGTGGCGTCGCTCAGACGCCCGACTGTGGCAGGTTCGTTATTTCATTTATCTTTACAAGCCCTCTATGTGGTGTCGCTCAGACGCCCGACTGTGGCATGTGGTTACTTCATTTACTCATAAGCCCTTTATGCGGCGTCGCACAGACGCCCGACTGCGGCATGTTTGTTATTTCATTTTCTTATAAGCCCTTTATGTGGCGTCGCTCAGACGCCCGACTGTGGCATGCTTGTTATTTTATTTACTTTATAAGCCCCTTACGTGGTGTCGCTAAGACGCCCGACTAAGGCATGCTCACTTTTACTATCCTTTCGAGATGTCGCTTCAGACATCCGATCGGTGCATTTTATTTCTATTCTGTCATTGCATATTACGGTTGCATATAAATAACCTGCTTGCATCAAGATTTTATTTATGATTGACGATGTGATCATAGAATATTTCAGTACATGTTGATCAATTATATTATACCTGTGTTCTTAATGTTTGCGAGTACATTCAAAGTACTCACTGGCTTGTCCCTGGCTATTGTCTTGGCCAGATTGCTTGCTTGGAGAGGAGCGTGGCGATGACAGCCTCGGGACCTAAGCAACGGTGATAGCAGCCTCGCGAAGATAGGAGTTAACCTGGTCAGCTATTCCTGTGGGAAATGGAGTCCCATAGACCGTGGTGATCCACAAACCGCTTCCGCCCTCAACCACTAGAAACCATTTGATGTACTCATAGGCCACAATGGTCGTGTACTATATATTTTGCACTTTTGCTTGGAATTTCTGTAACAAGTTGGTGCCTCATCAGCTAACAGTAATCCAGGGGCTGGTGAGCACAACGGCCCTTTTCTGGAATTTAATGCCCGGAAAACCGGTCGCGACAAACTTGGTATCAGAGCCAGGCTGACCATTGGCTAATCCTATCTTAGCCAGGTCAATAAACTTAGGCAAACCAACCCACCAGACCTCCGCCAAACCCCAGTCAAGCTTCCCTTGCAAGATAGCCACACCGTGACCCGACACCTTTTGGCAGTCGGTGCCCAATCTATCAACCCAACCTGTCGCTCATGCACCAGTGACCGAATCCTGAATAGTCTTTCTCACAAGCGTGCGAAGGAAGACTCCGTTCTCTTTTCTATAAAAGGGCACGCTAGCCTCAACCCAACACAGCACAGCCTCTACCCAAACCGAGCTAAAATGCCAGGACCCATCGTCCACAATGAGACCACAGCAACCAACCTTGGAGGCTTTGTGACCATACTTGCAAACCTCACCCGTCGTGCCTATGCGTTAGAAGAGCCCCCAGAATATGTTGTGTACCAAGGACCCATGAGCAGTGAGAGCCGACAATTCTGGGGCACTGTACACATCTACGGTAGGGGTCTAGCGCCTGAGCGCCCCTACAGGTTCACCGGAAGGACAACTTCCTTTGAGCCTGAAGCCATCCAACTAGTTGCTCGAGAGGCTATAGTTCATCTCCGGCACTTGTCGCCCAGAGTTAACTGTCGCTCGTTCCACTACTACCCCAGACGTGAAGGGTATGGTAGGCCACCCCAAGTTGCCAACGGAGATCACGAGACAGATCCTGCATTGTTGCATCTAGTGCGCTATGTAGGTGCACTAGAGGAATTGTTCGATCAAATCACCATTGATCTAATCGCAGCTCGTGGAGAGCTGGTTCGTCGAGCCCCGGCGAGAGAAGAGAACGAGCCCAACACCGACAACTCAGTCGTGCTGTTTGGACACCCGATCGAGTCCCTGAGATCTGCCCCAGCCGTCGGCCAAGGTGCTTCGATGACCCCAGAAGTGCTTCGTCGCCTCTTGGGAGCACACTCCAACGGGGTTGTGGCCAACAATCCCCGAGATGGTCATCATCGCTACCCCGAGCCTGCAGCCCCTCAACCCACTCCAGCTAATCCCGACAGTGAGACCCGAAGAGAAGCCTCGACATCCACAAGGCACGCCCGCTTGGATATGAACGAGGTAGACTAATTTACTCGATTAGTACCGAGCCTTAGTACGGCCACGCCCTGTATTTGTGTGTCGCCATGATTGAATGCTGTTTGCTTGAGCGCCCCGATTTTTAATTATAACCATGCTTGAGTACGTCAGTGAACGGTTGCATTTTACTTCGAGCGTACCAAAAACCAACCCTGACCACACAAAGTTTGTGCTATGAGTAAGCTTTTTGATTCCAACTAACAGGGAAGATATTTTCGAAAAAACAACCCTTATCAAATCTCAAGGACGAGATTTTTCTTAAGGGGGGTAGTGTTGTGACACCCCAAATTTTTGGCCTTGTTTTATTAATTAAAATTTTGCCAAGAAATTAAAACTTTTATTTTCTAGGCTCCCTTTTTATTTTTGAACCTTTTCCTCCCTTGATTTATGGAGTTTTTCCCCCAAAGTGAAAACTTTTCAAATATGTTTTTGGACTTGTTTAACCTCTCAAGAAAAACTTTTCTTTTATTAGTAGAACTAATTACATAATTAATTTGCTTGATCTTTATTTTCTTGAAAAAATGGTTTTTAAAGGTTACATGGCCATATTTGAACTACAGCCATTTGATAAATTCACTTAAAGTTCCAACCAAAATTTGGAGATGTCATGTGATGTTTTTAAATCACTTTATGCAAAAACCCAATGTGTTATTTGAAAATTTTGAGTGAATCAACCTCATTTTCATTCTGTTCCAACAAGTCCAACCCATTTTTGGATTTTATTTCATTTATTCTATTCCCCAAAACAATTCTGTCAATTATTTTAAGCCTAGGTGATTTGCAAAGCAAGCACCTAATTTCCTTTGAGTTTTGATCTCAAACCAACTCCTCTGGATAGTCCTTAGCACCCACAACCTAGAACCATCAAGAGCCACTTTTCTTCTTTTCAAAATTTTCAAGTTTCAGCCTCTGCAAGTTTGGACCAGATTTGTCAAATTTGGTGAAATTCATATTTTCTCTTCTCCAAAAATTCTACCAAAATTCAGGCAGCCTCCTGGTGCAATGAGAGGCCACTCCACCAAGTTTCAGCTCAAGGAAAAATCCCTTCATGCCAAAAGCATTCTGTCGAACACCTGAACTGCACTGTTTCTTTGCACTTTCAGAAATTCAGTAAAGTTCAGAGTTTCAGTTTCATCAGACTTCGGTCACGCGACCACAGTGCACCCTGGCGCGATGCACACGGCCCCATCCCCTTGGCCAGCACCCCGCACGCGCGCTTGGCGCCTTCCTGGCGTCGGTGGCGCCCTGGCCCGCCTGCGCCGGCGTGTCCCGTGGCGGCAGAGCCACCGTAGCGGCCGACAGGGGGCAACACTGCGGCATAACGCCGTTCAGCACCGCCCAAACCTTCTGAGAGCTCCGCGTGGCCACCTCCTTGCCAGCGCACGCATGCAGCACCGTCGCCGTAGCCTGGCACGCGCAGAGCGCGTTCTCTACCGCCGGCATGCCGTGCGGCCGTTCCGTCGAGGGCAGGCCGTAATCCTCCCTCCCGTGCTGAGTTGGACACTGGGATGGCACCGCTGCTTCACCTAGACGATGCTCAAGCCCCTAAGCCGACCGTCCACCCACAACGCCGCCGTAATCGCCCGCCGGACTTATCCGTTCACGGCAACCGCCTCGGGCCGTCTATATATAGCCCCCTCGAGCTTGCTCTTGCCCCCGCACAACTCCACCACCTCGCCAGACCCCGCCTAGCCAATGGAGGAGACTCGAGGAGCCTTTCTTCCTCGACTCCGGCCACCTCCGTCCGCCTCGGGCTCCGGCAACGTTCTCTTCGGTGAGGCCGTCCCCGGCGCCCAGACTCCGTCAATCACCTCCTCTAGCTACCAGAGGCCTAACCCCCTCCTCAATTTGCCCTTCGCAGCACTCTCCGGCGAGCTCCATCCACGCCCGAACCACCGTCCGCCGGAGCAGGAGCCACCGCCGACGTGGTGCTCGCCGACCACCACCACCACCACCAACCGACGCGGAGTGACGCCATGAGCACGTTGGTAACCTCCGATCCCCCTGCCTCGCCGTAGATCGCCGCCAGCGATCGCCGCGGCCCTCTAGCGCCAAAGCTTTGCTTCTGTTTTCAAACCCGACGGGTGGGTCCGCCCCGTCAGCCTTTTATTCTTTTCGAATCGTTTTCTGGAAACGCCTTCGGGCAAAATACGCTTTCTCCACTGAACTGGCGTATTCGGGACTGAAGCGTTTTCTGATTTTATAAAGAGAACCCTGGAAAGTTTCTGTTTCATTACAAAAAAGTCCCTGGATTAAAACTCTTATAACTTTTAAACAGAAAATGATTTTTGATTGATTCTTTTTCTGTCCTCTTTAAATTTTTGTCTAGTTTTTTTATCATATTTATTTGAAAAAAAATTCAAACAACTTTTTTGTGCTGTTTTGAAATTGTGTGTTAATTCAAATTTATTGAAAATAGGATTTTGGAGAGAGGAAGAAAACTTTCAAAAGTTTTGGAGAGCACCCCCACCTCTCCACACCTTGAAGGCAAGCATCTTGAACCCTGACATAATATCTTTGATGTGTTAGTTGACATGTTTATAACACCACCTTATTTCAGAGAACTTGTTATTTCATGTGATATGGTCATTTGCATGGATGCATATTAGTGATTTTCCTTGCTGTTGGGAATGAATATACTTGTGATGGTAATCATCCTCATGTGCCTTGCATGCATGCTGGAAAGGAATCCGGGAAAGCCTCTGCCTTGGGTAGGAGTGAGCTTGTCGCCGGTCCCTGTCGGGACGGTTATATCCGGTATGGCATGGCAAGGTATAATGAGTGTTGATTTGTTGGTTGAAATAATTTTATTACACATGTCATGCAGGAAACGCATAAGCCTCCTGAGTCGGCCATAGATTGAGTCTTGTTCCGGTAACCCCCATACTTGTTTCGTACTGCCACTGGTCCCTACCGTAGGTGGGGTATGGTTCAGTAAGTTGTTAACCCTTGTCTTGGCACACACCGTACAGAGAGGCCATGGTGGAAGATACCGGTTGTAGCTGGTAGGCATGCCACCTGGTCCGGGGGCATGGGTGTATCCGGTTGGGACCGAGAGGGGGGCACCCCTTAGAGCGCGCGATAGAAATTTGATCCCATGCTACGCGAGGTTGTAGCCTCCCCACTTAGAGTTTTGCTTAACAAGTGTCGTGGGTGATTCCAGACACGAGTAAAAGCTGGTGTGTGCAAGTCAGGTGTGTTTTCAATTAAAAGACCGTAGACGGAATTAGTCCCGATGGACTAAAGGAATCCGTTACTCGTGGGTAAAGAGTACACCCTCTGCAGAGATATTAAACCTATTCGAATAGCCGTGTCCATGGTTAAGGATTACAGTCTGGGATGGGTCAAGTGTTGGTCTTAGTGTCGGTCTTCGGAGGAGAAACCACTAAACTCGAATATTGATGATGACATGTGATATATGATGGTTATGATTGTTATCATTATGGACTAACCGGTTGTATTGTTTGAAATAAGGAATATCCCTGGGACGGTACCACCTCCTGGATATTCACTATGATTATAAGCCCTTTATGTGGCGTCGCTCAGACGCCCGACTGTGGCAGGTTCGTTATTTCATTTATCTTTACAAGCCCTTTATGTGGTGTCGCTCAGACGCCCGACTGTGGCATGTGGTTACTTCATTTACTCATAAGCCCTTTATGCGGCGTCGCACAGACGCCCGACTGCGGCATGTTTGTTATTTCATTTTCTTATAAGCCCTTTATGTGGCGTCGCTCAGACGCCCGACTGTGGCATGCTTGTTATTTTATTTACTTTATAAGCCCCTTACGTGGTGTCGCTAAGACGCCCGACTAAGGCATGCTCACTTTTACTATCCTTTCGAGATGTCACTTCAGACATCCGATCGGTGCATTTTATTTCTATTCTGTCATTGCATATTACGGTTGCATATAAATAACCTGCTTGCATCAAGATTTTATTTATGACTGACGATGTGATCATAGAATATTTCAGTACATGTTGATCAATTATATTATACCTGTGTTCTTAATGTTTGCGAGTACATTCAAAGTACTCACTGGCTTGTCCCTGGCTATTGTCTTGGCCAGATTGCTTGCTTGGAGAGGAGCGTGGCGATGACAGCCTCGGGACCTAAGCAACGGTGATAGCAGCCTCGTGAAGATAGGAGTTAACCTGGTCAGCTGTTCCTGTGGGAAATGGAGTCCCATAGACCGTGGTGATCCACAAACCGCTTCCGCCCTCAACCACTAGAAACCATTTGATGTACTCATAGGCCACAATGGTCTTGTACTATATATTTTGCACTTTTGCTTGGAATTTCTGTAACAAGTTGGTGCCTCATCAGCTAACAGTAATCCTGGGGCTGGTGAGCACAACGGCCCTTTTCTGGAATTTAATGCCCGGAAAACCGGTCGCGACAGGAAACATAACCATCTTTGATAAACAAGCTAGTCAAGTAGAGGCATATTAGGGACACTCTGTTTTGTCTATGTATTCACACATGTACTAAGTTTCCGGTTAATACAATTCTAGCATGAATAATAAACATTTATCATGATATGAGGAAATAAATAATAACTTTATTATTGCCGCTAGGGCATATTTCCTTCAGTCTCCCACTTGCACTAGAGTGACTCATCTAGATTACACAGTAATGATTCTAACACCCATGGAGTCTTGGTGTTGATCGTGTTTTGCTCGTGGAAGAGGCTTAGTCAGCGGATCTACAACATTCTAATCTGTATGTATTTTGCAAACTTCTATGTCTCCCTCCTTGAGATCGCGGATGGAATTGAAGCGTCTCTTGATGTGCTTGGTTCTCTTGTGAAATCTGGATTCCTTTGCCAAGGCAATTGCTCCAGTATTGTCACAAAAGATTTTCTTTGGACCCGATGCACTAGGTATTACACCTAGATCGGATATGAACTCTTTCATCCAGACTCCATGATACGTCTCCGTCGTATCTACTTTTCCAAACACTTTTGCCCTTGTTTTGGACTCTAGCTTGCATGATTTGAATGGAACTAACCCAGACTGACGCTGTTTTCAGCAGAATTGCCATGATGTTGTTTTATGTGCAGAAAACAAAAGTTCTCGGAATGATCTGAAACTTCACGGAACATCTAGTTAAAAATAATAAAAAATCCTTGCCAAAGATGAAGACCAGGGGGCCCACACCCTGTCCACGAGGGTGGGCCCCCCTAGGGCACGCCCCCTACCTCGTGGGCCCCCTGGAGCTCCTCCGACGCCAACTCCAACTTTATATATTTGCTTTCGGGGAGAAAAAAATCAAGGAGAAGAAATCATCGCGTTTTACGATACGGAGCCTCCGCCAAGCCCTAAAACCTCTCGGGAGGGCTGATCTGGAGTCCTTTCGGGGCTCCGGAGAGGGGGATTCGTCTCTGTCGTCATCATCAACCATCCTCCATCACCAATTTCATGATGCTCACCGCCGTGCGTGAGTAATTCCATCGTAGGCTTGCTGGACGGTGATGGGTTGGATGAGATCTATCATGTAATTGAGTTAGTTTTGTTAGGGTTTGATCCCTAGTATCCATTATGTTCTGAGATTGATGTTGCTATGACTTTGCTATGCTTAATGCTTGTCACTAGGGCCCGAGTGCCATGATTTCAGATCTGAACCTATTATGTTTTCATGAATATATGTGAGTTCTTGATCCTATCTTGCAAGTCTATAGTCACCTACTATGTGTTATGTTCCGGCAACCCCGAAGTGACAATAATTGGGACCACTCACGGTGATGACCATAGTTTGAGGAGTTCATGTATTCACTATGTGCTAATGCTTTATTCCAGTTCTCTATTAAAAGGAGGCCTTAATATCCCTTAGTTTCCATTAGGACCCCGCTGCCACGGGAGGGTAGGACAAAAGATGTCATGCAAGTTCTTTTCCATAAGCACGGATGACTATATTCGGAATACATGCCTACATTACATTGATGAATAGGAGCTAGTTCTGTGTCACCCTATGTTATGACTGTTACATGATGAACCGCATCCGGCATAATTATCCATCATCGGCCCAATGCCTACGAGCTTTCCATCTACTGGTTTACGCTTATTTACTTTCTCGTTGCTACTGTTACAATCACTACAAAACACCAAAATTATTACTTTTGCTTTCTTTACTTTTGTTACCTTTACCACTACTATCGTATTACCTTGCTACTAAATACTTTGCTGTAGATATTAAGTTATCCAGGTGTGGTTGAATTGACAAGTCAGCTGCTAATACTTGAGAATATTCTTTGGCTCCCCTTGTGTTGAATCAATAAATTTGGGTTGAATACTTTACCCTCGAAAGCTGTTGCGATCCCCTACACTTGTGGGTTATCAAGACTAATTTCTGGCACCATTGCCGGGGAGCATAGCTCTATTCTTTGAGTCACTTGGGATTTATATCTGCTGGTCACTATGAAGAACTTGAAAGACACTAAGACAACAATTTATCCCTCAACTACGAGGGGAGGTAAGGAACTGCCATCTAGCTCTGCACTTGATTCACCTTCTGTTATGAGTAAGCTTGCGACACCTAAACCTGCTTCTGTTAATCGTTCTGATATGTCACATCTTATTGATGATGCCACTTCTACTATGCATGATACTTATGATGAAACTACTTCTATGCTTGATATTTTTGTGCCACTTGGTGAATTTCTTGATGAACAAATTGCTAGGGCTAGAGAGAAAGAAATTATTGAAACTGATACTATTGATGAAAGCGATGATGAAGATAGGCATGTTATTCCTGAAGGTTATTTTTTGATATGGAATCTTCTGCCGCTATTCTAGCTTGCAAAGATAGATATGAACTCAAGAGGTTATTAGCTGAATGGAATAAGCAATCTCGTAGAGATAGGATGAAACCTGACCCTGCTTTTGCTACTTCACCTATTTGTGTTGCCGATAAGGATTATGAATTCTTTGTTGATCCTGATATAATTACTTTGGTTGAATCCGATCCTTTTCATGGCTATGAATCTGAAACTGTTGTGGCACATCTTACTAAATTAAATGATATAGCCACCCTGTTTACTAATGATGAGAGATCACGCTACTTTTATATCCTTAAAATATTTCCGTTCTCATTAAAGGGTGATGCTAAGATATGGTTTAATTCTCTTGATCCTGGTTGTGTGCGTAGTCCCCAGGATATGATTTATTACTTCTCTGCTAAATATTTCCCTGCTCATAAGAAACAAGCTGCTTTAAAGGAAATATACAACTTTGTGCAAATTGAAGAAGAGAGTCTCCCACAAGCTTGGGGGAGGCTTCTCAAGTTACTTAATGCTTTGCCTGATCATCCTCTTAAGAAAAATGAAATACTTGATACCTTTTATAATGGACTAACCGATGCTTCCAGAGATTACCTGGATAGTTGTGCTGGTTCTCTTTTCAGGGAAAGAACACCGGATGAAGCTGAAATTCTATTGAATAATATGTTGACAAATGAAAATAATTGGGCACTTCCTGAGCCAGCTCCTGCTCCAATTACTGAGCCTATTCCTAAACCAACTCCGAAGAAGAGAGGTGTTCTATTACTCAGTCCCGAAGATATGCAAGAGGCAAAGAAATCTATGAAAGAAAAAGGTATTAAGGCTGAAGATGTTAAGAATTTACCTCCTATTGAAGAAATACATGGTCTTAATTTACCGCCTGTTGAAGAAACATATGATCTTGATCCATTACCTATTGAAGAACCTCCCGATCTTGATAACCCGACACAGGTAGTAAAGGTAAATTCTCTCTATAGATATGATAAAGCTAAAGTCCCTCCTACTAAAATTGCTAGCCAATGCTTGGACGAGTTTGATAACTTTATGTTTAAGCAAGAAGATTTCAATGCTAATTTTGGTAGACAATTAAAACAAAATTCTTATATGATTAAACACTTGGGTGATTATATGGCTAATATTAGAGGTGAACTTAAACTCATTAGCAAACATGCTTCTATGGTTACCACTCAAGTAGAGCAAGTACTTAAAGCTCAAAATGATTTGCTCAATGAATTAAATAGTAAGAAAAATGATTATGCTGTTAGAGTGGCTACTAGAACTGGTAGAATGACTCAGGAACCTTTGTATCCTGAAGGCCACCCTAAGAGAATTGAGCAAGATTCTCAGAGAAATAATATTGATGCACCTAGTTCTTCTAAAAGGAAGAAAAAGAAAAATGATAGGACTTTGCAAACTTCTAGTGAACCTATTGCTGAACCACCTGAGAATCCAAATGATATATCTATGTCTGATGCTGAAACACAATCTGGTAATGAACATGAACCTAATGAAAATGTTAATGATGATGTTCATGATGATGCTCAACCTAGTAATGATAATGATGTAGAAATTGAATCTGTTGTTGATCTTGATAACCCACAATCAAAGAATCAATGTTATGATAAGAGAGACTTTGTTGCTATGAAACATAGTAAAGAAAGAGAACCATGGGTTCAGAAACCCATGCCTTTTCCTCCCAAACCATCCAAGAAAAAGGATGATGAGGATTTTGAGCGCTTTGCTGAAATGATTAGACCTATCTTTTTGAGTATGCGATTAACTGATATGCTCAAAATGAATCCTTATGCTAAGTATATGTAAGATATTGTTACAAATAAAAGAAAGATACCGGAAGCTGAAATTTCCACCATGCTTGCTAATTACACTTTTAAGGGTGGAATACCAAAGAAACTTGGAGATCCAGGAGTACCTACTATACCATGCTCCATTAAAAGAAACTATGTTAAAACTGCTTTATGTGATCTTGGAGCCAGTGTTAGTGTTATGCCTCTCTCTTTATATCGTAGACTTGATTTGAATAAGTTGACACCTACTGAAATATCTTTGCAAATGGCTGATAAATCAACTGCTATACCTGTCGGTATTTGTGAGGATGTACCTGTTGTGGTTGCAAACGTTACTATTTTAACGGACTTTGTTATTCTTGGTATTCCTGAGGACGATAGTATGTCTATTATTCTTGGAAGACCTTTTCTGAATACTGCAGGGGCTGTTATTGATTGCAATAAAGGCAATGTCACTTTTCATGTTAATGGTAATGAGCATACGGTACACTTTCCGAGGAAACAACCTCAAGTTTATAGTATCAACTCTATTGGAAAAATTCCATCGATTATTATTGGAGGTTTTGAATTTCCTCTTCCTACTGTCAAGAAGAAATATGATATTCTTATTATTGGGGATGTGCATAACCCCGTTGAGGTAACATAGTGTTATTCGAAATTTCTCCGGTTTCATGTTATTCGGAATGAGTTTGTTAACAAGACCTGATCAACCTTGTTAGTGGATTCCTTTTGATGAGCATGAGATGGATGAAACTAGAAGGCACAACCTTCTTTACCCTCTTTATACTTTCTGTTATTTAGATGAAATAAGGTAAAAATAGTATTTTTCGGTCTGTTTCCTGATTTATCCGTGCATTGTAAAAATACTCCGAAAATAAAAGTCCTGCAAATGCCATGCCAATTTAATATGATTTTTTCGGGAATATTTGAGGATTTATGGTACTGAAAGCACCGCGGGGGGAGCTGCCACTTGGCCACGAGGGTGGAGGGCGCACCCTACCCCCAGGGCGCGCCCCCTTACCTCGTGGGCCCACGGTGGCCCTCCTCCACTTATTCCTGCACCCATCCTCTTCTTCTTCCTCCCACAAACACGAATAACCAGCTCAAGCACGAGTTCTAGCTCACTTTGCTGTGATTTTCGATCTCCTTGCTCAAAGCACCTCTCACAAAACTGCTTGGGGAGATTGTTCCTTGGTATGTGACTCCTCCATTGGTCCAATTAGTTTTTGTTCTAGTGCTTTATTCTTTGCAAATTTGTGCTGCATAGGTGACCATGTTCTTGATTTTGCATGTCAAATTTATATGGTTCCAAGTAGTTCTAATGCATGATATAGACTCTAGGCACTTGTAGGAGTAGTTACTATCAATTTTGTTGAGCTTGGTTCACTTCTGTTTGAAGTTACTAAAAATTTCAAAAAAAATTCAGAGAAAAGCAATATGCTTAGGAAAATGTTCCAAGGTGGTTCTTCAAGGAAGCAAGGACCCAGGCTTGCAATGCGTGATGCCGATGAGGAGCCCCCAAGGGACGCTCCAGTGCGGCCCTGTGAATGGTCGTCAAAATTTTTTATGGATCGAGCGGGAATCAAAGAGGAATTTAACGCATATTTGCGTAACACTGATCTTGTGGACTTTGAGGCAGACAAATGCCCACAATACCATCAACTCACTAGCTCATTTGTGAGGAGGTTTGAATTTTCATCTTCGCGTAATTCTCCTACTGTCATGTTTGATCTTTATGACAAATCTTATACCATGGACTTAGAGGATTTTACTTTTGCTTGCAAACTTCCACAATGGGGTAGTGCTAGTGATCCCCGTAAATCTGAATTTAGAAACTTTCTTGCTAGTATAACTGTAGGGGAATCTAGAGATATAACACAAGCTACCATAGGGAGCATTCACTTTCCTGCTATACATTATTTTTCTCTCTTCATAGGTAGGTGCATAAATACTACGGATGAAGCATGTCACGTGTGTGTCCCTGACCTTAGCATTCTCAGGAGTGTTGTGTTAGGAGACCAATCTTATCATATGGGAGCCATTGTAGCACGTAGGTTGCATCATAATAGATATAATGGAGATTTCTTTGGAGGAATATATGCAACCCGCTTAGCTAATTTTCTTGAGGTGGATGTTCGTCAGGGTGATATGGAATTGCCTCCTGCTTATTTAGATTTTAATTCTATGGCCTCCCACCAGTTTGTCGAAAGGAATGAATCACCTCTCTTATATTGACTAATCTTTGACAAACGGCGTGTTGTCCGTATTACTCTCCCTGCTCCTGCCTTCTTTGATTCTCAGACAAAAGGAAGATATGTTATTACCAGAGAGGAGGCAGATGAGTACGAGAGGAGAGCGGAGGCAGCCCGAGGCCATGCTGCAGCTTAGGAGGCGATAAACGCTGCATCTCAGTACGACCCCAGCTACACCTATGGGTATCCACCAGTCTATCCCTGGCAATAAACCAACTTAGGCCAAAAGCCTAAGCTTGGGGGAGTATGTATTTCTCACCGACATTACATTTATGTTCACACACTCATTGCTAGATGTTGGTGCTCATACTCTTTCACTGTAATATCCATGCTAATTTATTTTCTTTTTCCTGCTTTCTTCTTGTGTGTTTGATAAACCTTAAGAAAAACAAAAAAGTAGTAGTTTACTTCTCTGCTGTAGTAGTAACAATTAAAAAGAAAACCCAAAAATAATTCCCGTTCTTCTTTTGCTTGTTGGGAGATTTCCCGTGTAAATAGTTTTTATTTCTTTTCTTTTCTTTGGGGGTCGATAGGAGAAGACCATAATTAAATTGTTGAAGTGGCTCTTATATGCATTATTGTTGATTTAACCAAGAGCCCATATTTCCTTGTCTTCTCCTGTTTATTGAATGCTCGCAGATTCCAGCTTAGTCCAATGCACATGCACTCTTATTATTATTCGCATCGTCCGGTCGTGCAAGTGAAAGGCAATTATGATGATATATGATGGACTGTCTGAGATGAGAAAAGTTGGTATGAACTCGACCTCTCTTGTTTTTGTGAATATGATGAGTTCATTGTTCCTGATTTAGCTTGTTATGAATAAACATGTTTGCAATGACAATTAGAGATCATAGTCGCTCGTGCCATGCTTGATTAGCTATGAGTTATAATGGTTTACCTTGCGTGTCAACATGCTATTAACATGGTTGTGATGTGGTATGATAGGGTGGTATCCTCCTTTGAATGATTTAACTGACTCGACTTGGCACATGTTCATGCATGTAGTTGAAACAAATCAACATAGCCTTCATGATATTTATGTTCATGGTAGATTATATCCTACTCATTCTTGCAGCCAATGTCTATTAATTCTAATGCATGTTCATGGTTGTTGTCGCTCTCTAGTTGGTCGCTTCCCAGTCTTTTGCTAGCCTTCACTTGTACTAAGCGGGAATACTGCTTGTGCATCCAATCCCTTAAACCCCAAAGTTATTCCATATGAGTCCACCATACCTTCCTATATGCGGTATTTACCTGCCATTCCAAGTAAATTTGTATGTGCCAAACTCTAAACCTTCAAATAAACATTCTGTTTTGTATGCTCGAATAGCTCATGTATCAACTAGGGCTGCCCTTATCTTCCATGTTAGGCGGGTTATTCTCAAGAGGAGTGGACTCCGCTCCTCACTCACGAGAAAATGGCTGGTCACCGAGATGCCCAGTCCCATGCTTTATGCAAACTAAATCAAACTAATTGCAAACAAAACTCCCCCGGGACTCTTGTTAGTTGGAGGCACTCGTTGTTTCGAGCAAGCCATGGATTGATGCTTGTTGGTGGAGGGGGAGTATAAACTTTACCATTCTATTTGGGAACCGCCTATAATGTGTGTAGCATGGAAGATATCGCCACCTCTTAGTTGTTATGTTGACAATGAAAGTATGCTGCTCAAAATATTATTTATCTCTATTTCAAAACCGAGCTCTGGCACCTCTACAAATCCCTGTTTCTCTCTGCGAAGGGCCTATCTATTTACTTTTATGTTGATTATCACCCTCTTATTAAAAAGCACTAGCTGGAGAGCACAGCTGTCATTTGCATTCATTACTATTAATTTATATTGGGTATGACTATGATTGGATCTCTTTTACCATGAATTACAATATCTAGTCAGTCTTTGATCTTTAAAGGTGCTCTGCATTTATGTTTTGCGGTCTCAGAAAGGGCTAGCGAGATACCATATTGTTATATCATATTATGATTGTTTTGAGAAAGTGTTGTCATCCGAGATTTATTATTATGGCTCGCTCGTTGATTATGCTATTGATATGAGTAAATATGAGACCTGAGAATTATTGCAAATATGGTTAGTCATAATCTTTGCTGAAAACATGAATGCTGGCTTTACATATTTACAACAACAAGAGCAAACAGAGTTTGTAAAAGTTTTTCTTTATCACTTTCAGTTTGTCAACTGAATTGCTTGAGGACAAGCAAAGGTTTAATCTTGGGGGAGTTGATACGTCTCCGTCGTATCTACTTTTCCAAACACTTTTGCCCTTGTTTTGGACTCTAACTTGCATGATTTGAATGGAAGTAACCCGGATTGGCGATGTTTTCAGCAGAATTGCCGTGATGTTGTTTTATGTGCAGAAAACAAAAGTTCTTGGAATGACCTGAAACTTCACGGAACATCTAGTTAAAAATAATAAAAAATCCTTGCCAAAGATGAAGACCAGGGGGCTCACACCCTGTCCACGAGGGTGGGGGCGCGCCCCCCTACCTCGTGGGCCCCCTGGAGCTCCTCCGACGCCAACTCCAACTCTATATATTTGCTTTCGGGGAGAAAAAAATCAAGGAGAAGAAATCATCGCATTTTACGATACGGAGCCGCCGCCAAGCAGTAAAACCTCTCGGGAGGGCTGATCTGGAGTCCGTTCGGGGCTCCGGAGAGGGGGATTCGTCGCCATCGTCATCATCAACCATCCTGTTGGGGAACGTTGCAGAAAACAAAAAATTTCCTACTCGTTTCACCAAGATCCATCTAGGAGTTCATCTAGCAACGAGTCATCGGATGCATCTACATACCTTTGTAGATCGCGTGCGGAAGCGTTCAAAGAACGGTGATGATGTAGTCGAACACGACGTGATCCAAATCACCGATGACCAAGCGCCGAACGGACGGCACCTCCGCGTTCAACACACGTACGGGACGGGAGACGTCTCCTCCTTCTTGATCCAGCAAGGGGAAGGAGAGGTTGATGAAGATCCAGCAGCACGACGGCGTGGTGGTGGATGCAGGGCGTCACAGTAGCAGGGCTTCGCCTATACTACGAGAGAGAGACGTAACGAGGAGAGAGGGAGGCACCAGGGGCTGGTGTATCAAGTCCCTCCTCTCCCCCACTATATATAGGGGTGCTAGGGGGGCGCCGGCCCTAGTAGATGGAATCTACTAGGGGGGGCAGCGGCCAAGGGTGGGGGGCTTGCCCCCCAAGCAAGGGGCGCCCCCCTTTAGGGTTTCCCCCCCAACCCTAGCCGCATGGGCCCCAGGGGGTGGCGCCCCAGCCCACTTTGGGCTGGGTTCCCTCCCACTTCAGCCCATGGGGCCCCCGGGATAGGTGGCCCCACCCGGTGGACCCCCGGGACCCTTCCGGTGGTCCCGGTACAATACCGATGACCCCGAAACTTGTCCCGATGGCCGAAACAGCACTTCCTATATATAATTCTTTACCTCCGGACCATTCCGGAACTCCTCGTGATGTCTGGGATCTCATACGGGACTCCGAACAACATTCGGGTTACTGCATATACATATCTTCACAACCCTAGCATCACCGAACCTTAAGTGTGTAGACCCTACGGGTTCGGGAGACAAGCAGACATGACCGAGACGACTCTCCGGCCAATAACCAATAGCGGGATCTGGATACCCATGTTGGCTCCCACATGCTCCACGATGATCTCATCGGATGAACCACGATGTCGAGGATTCAATCAACCCCGTATGCAATTCCCTTTGTCAATCGATATGTTACTTGCCCGAGATTCGATCGTCGATATCCCAATACCTCGTTCAATCTCGTTACCGGCAAGTCACTTTACTCGTACCGTAATGCATGATCCCGTGACCAGACACTTGGTCACTTTGAGCTCATTATGATGATGCATTACCGAGTGGGCCCAGTGATACCTCTCCGTCATACGGAGTGACAAATCCCAGTCTTGATCCATGTCAACCCAACAAACACTTTCAAAGATACCCGTAGTCTACCTTTATAGTCACCCAGTTACGTTGTGACGTTTGGTACACCCAAAGCACTCCTACGGTATCCGGGAGTTACACGATCTCATGGTCTAAGGAAAAAATACTTTGACATTGGAAAACTCTAGCAAACGAACTATACGATCTTGTGCTATGTTTAGGATTGGGTCTTGTCCATCACATCATTCTCCTAATGATGTGATCTCGTTATCAATGACATCCAATGTCCATAGTCAGGAAACCATGACTATCTGTTGATCAACGAGCTAGTCAACTAGAGGCTTACTAGGGACATGTTGGTGTCTGTTATTCACACATGTATTACGATTTCCGGATAACACAATTATAGCATGAATAAAGACAATTATAATGAACAAGGAAATATAATAATAATGCTTTTATTATTGCCTCTAGGGCATATTTCCAACAGTCTCCCACTTGCACTAGAGTCAATAATCTAGTTACATTGTGATGAATCGAACACCCATGGAATTCTGGTGTTGATCATGTTTTGCCCTAGGGAGAGGTTTAGTCAACGGATCTGCTACATTCAGGTCCGTATGTACTTTACAAATCTCTATGTCTCCATCTTGAACATTTTCACGAATGGAGTTGAAGCGACGCTTGATGTGCCTTGTCTTCTTGTGAAACCTGGGCTCCTTGGCAAGTGCAATGGCTCCAGTGTTGTCACAAAAGAGTTTGATTGGCCCCGACGCATTGGGTATGACTCCTAGGTCGGTGATGAACTCCTTCACCCATATTGCTTCATGTGCTGCCTCCGAGGCTGCCATGTACTCCGCTTCACATGTAGATCCCGGCACGACGCTCTGCTTGCAACTGCACCAGCTTACTGCCCCACCATTCAAAATATACACGTATCCGGTTTGTGACTTAGAGTCATCCAGATCTGTGTCGAAGCTAGCGTCGACGTAACCCTTTACGACGAGCTCTTCGTCACCTCCATAAACGAGAAACATTTCCTTAGTCCTTTTCAGGTACTTCAGGATATTCTTGACCGCTTTCCAGTGTTCCTTGCCGGGATTACTTTGGTACCTTCCTACCAAACTTACGGCAAGGTTTACATCAGGTCTGGTACACAGCATGGCATACATAATAGAACCTATGGCTGATGCATAGGGGATGACGCTCATCTCTTCTATATCTTCTGCCGTGGTCGGACATTGAGCTGAGCTCAATTTCATACCTTGTAACACAGGCAAGAACCCCTTCTTAGATTGATCCATATTGAACTTCTTCAATATCTTATCAAGGTATGTGCTTTGTGAAAGACCTATGAGGCGTCTTGATCTATCTCTATAGATTTTGATGCCTAATATATAAGCAGCTTCTCCAAGGTCCTTCATTGAAAAACTCTTATTCAAGTAGGCCTTGATGCTGTCCAAGAGTTCTATATCATTTCCCATCAATAGTATGTCATCTACATATAATATGAGAAATGCTACAGAGCTCCCACTCACTTTCTTGTAAACGCGGGCTTCTCCATAAGTCTGCGTAAACCCAAACGCTTTGATCATCAAAGCGAATGTTCCAACTCCGAGATGCTTGCACCAGCCCATAAATCGAGCGTTGGAGCTTGCACACCTTGTCAGCATTCTTAGGATCGACAAAACCTTCCGGCTGCATCATATACAATTCTTCCTTAAGGAAACCATTAAGGAATGCCGTTTTGACGTCCATTTGCCATATCTCATAATCATAAAATGCGGCAATTGCTAACATGATTCGGACGGACTTCAGCTTCGCTACCGGTGAGAAAGTCTCATCGTAGTCAACCCCTTGAACTTGTCGATAACCCTTAGCGACAAGTCGAGCTTTATAGATGGTCACATTACCATCCGCGTCTGTCTTCTTCTTAAAGATCCATTTATTTTCTATGGCTCGCCGTTCAACGGGCAAGTCAGTCAAAGTCCATACTTCATTTTCATACATGGATCCTATCTCGGATTTCATGGCTTCCAGCCATTTGTCGGAATCCGGGCCCGCCATTGCTTCTTCATAGTTCGAAGGTTCACCGTTGTCTAACAACATGATTTCCAAGACAGGGTTGCCGTACCACTCTGGTGTGGAACATGTCCTTGTGGACCTTCGAATTTCAGTAGGAGCTTGATCAGAAGTATCTTGATCATTATCATTAACTTCCTCTCTAGTCGGTGCAGGCACCTCAGGAACATTTTCTTGAGTTGTGCCATTTTCCGGTTCAAGAGGTAATACTTCATCAAGCTCTACTTTCCTCCCACTTAATTCTTTCGAGAGAAACTCTTTCTCTAGAAAGGACCCATTCTTGGCAACAAAGATCTTGCCTTCGGATCTGAGGTAGAATGTGTACCCAATAGTTTCTTTTGGGTATCCTATGAAGACCCATTTTTCCGACTTGGGTTCGAGCTTTTCAGGTTCAAGTTTCTTGACATAAGCATCGCATCCCCAAACTTTTAGAAACGACAGCTTAGGTTTCTTCCCAAACCATAATTCATACGGTGTCGTCTCAACGGATTTCGACGGAGCCCTATTTAAAGTGAATGCGGCAGTCTCTAAAGCATAGCCCCAAAAAGATAGCGGTAAATCGGTAAGAGACATCATAGATCGCACCATATCTAATAGAGTGCGATTACGACGTTCGGACACACCGTTACGCTGAGGTGTTCCAGGCGGCGTGAGTTGTGAAACTATTCCACATTTTCTTAAGTGTGTGCCAAACTCGTGACTCAAGTATTCTCCTCCATGATCTGATCGTAGAAACTTGATTTTCCTGTCACGTTGATTTTCAACCTCACTCTGAAATTCTTTGAACTTTTCAAAGGTTTTAGACTTGTGTTTCATTAAGTAGATATACCCATATCTACTTAAATCATCAGTGAGCGTGAGAACATAACGATAGCCACCGCGAGCCTCAACACTCATTGGACTGCACACATCAGTATGTATGATTTCCAATAAGTTGGTTGCTTGCTCCATTGTTCCTGAGAACGGAGTCTTGGTCATCTTACCCATGAGGCATGGTTCGCACATGTCAAATGATTCATAATCAAGAGACTCTAAAAGTCCATCTGCATGGAGCTTCTTCATGCGTTTGACACCTATGTGACCAAGGCGGCAGTGCCACAAGTATGTGGGACTATCATTATCAACCTTACATCTTTTGGTACTCACATTATGAACATGTGTAGTATTACGTTCGAGATTCATAAAGAATAAACCATTCACCATAGGAGCATGACCATAAAACATATCTCTCATATAAATAGAACAACCATTATTCTCGGATTTAAATGAGTAGCCATCTCGAATTAAACGAGATCCCGATACAATGTTCATGCTCAAAGCTGGCACTAAATAACAATTATTAAGGTTTAAAACTAATCCCGAAGGTAGATATAGAGGCAGCGTGCCGACGGCGATCACATTGACCTTGGAACCATTCCCGACGCGCATCGTCACCTCGTCCTTTGCCAGTTTCCGCTTATTCCGCAGCCCCTGCTTTGAGTTACAGATGTGAGCAACTGCACCGGTATCAAATACCCAGGAGCTACTACGGACACTAGTAAGGTACACATCAATTACATGTATATCACATATACCTTTTGTTTTGCCGGCCTTCTTGTCTGCTAAGTATTTAGGGCAGTTCCGCTTCCAGTGACCGCTCCCCTTGCAATAAAAGCACTTAGTCTCGGGCTTGGGTCCATTCTTTGGCTTCTTCCCGGCAGCTTGCTTGCCGGGCGCGGCAACTTCCTTGCCGTCCTTCTTGAAGTTCTTCTTACCCTTGCCCTTCTTGAACTTAGTGGTTTTATTGACCATCAACACTTGATGTTCCTTCTTGACTTCTACCTCTGCTGATTTCAGCATAGCAAATACTTCAGGAATGGTCTTTTCCATCCCCTGCATATTGAAGTTCATCACAAAGCTCTTGTAGCTTGGTGGAAGCGACTGGAGGATTCTGTCAATGACCGCATCATCCGGGAGATTAACTCCCAGCTGAGTCAAGCGGTTATGCAACCCAGACATAGTGAGTATGTGCTCACTGACAGAACTGTTTTCCTCCATCTTACAGCTGAAGAACTTGTCGGAGACTTGATATCTCTCGACCCGGGAATGAGCTTGGAAAACCATTTTCAGCTCTTCGAACATCTCATATGCTCCGTGTCTCTCAAAACGCTTTTGGAGCCCCGGCTCTAAACTGTAAAGCATGCCGCACTGAACGAGGGAGTAGTCATCGGTACGTGCCTGCCAAGCGTTCATAACATCTTGTTCTGCAAGGAGAACGGGTGCGTCACCAAGCGGTGCTTGTAGGACATAATCTTTCTTGGCAGCTATGAGGATGATCCTCAGGTTCCGGACCCAGTCCGTATAGTTGCTGCCATCATCTTTCAGCTTGGTTTTCTCTAGGAACGCGTTGAAGTTGAGGACTACGTTGGCCATTTGATCTACAAGACATATTGTAAAATATTTTAGACTAAGTTCATGATAATTAAGTTCATCTAATCAAATTATTAATGAACTCCCACTTAGATTAGACATCCCTCTAGTCATCTAAGTATTACATGATCCGAGTTAACTAGGCCGTGTCCGATCATCACGTGAGACGGACTAGTCAACATCGGTGAACATCTTCATGTTGATCGTATCTTCTATACGACTCATGCTCGACCTTTCGGTCTTCTGTGTTCCGAGGCCATGTCTGTACATGCTAGGCTCGTCAAGTCAACCTAAGTGTTTGCATGTGTAAATCTGTCTTACACCCGTTGTATGTGAACATCTGAATAAAACACCCGATCATCACGTGGTGTTTTGAAACAGCGAACTGTCGCAACGGTGCACAGTTAGGGGGAACACTTCTTGAAATTAGTATGAGGGATCATCTTATTTACTACCGTCGTTCTAAGTAAACAAGATGCAAAACATGATAAACATCACATGCAATCAAATAATAAACGTGACATGATATGGCCAATATCACATAGCTCCTTTGATCTCCATCTTGGGGCTCCATGATCATCTTGTCACCGGCTTGACACCATGATCTCCATCATCATGATCTCCATCATCGTGTCTCCATGAAGTTGCTCGCCAACTATTACTTCTACTACTATGGCTAATGCGTTTAGCAATAAAGTAAAGTAATTTACATGGCGTTTCTCAATGACACGCAGGTCATACAAAAAATAAAGACAACTCCTATGGCTCCTGCTTGTTGTCATACTCATCGACATGCAAGTCGTGATTCCTATTACAATAGCATGAACATCTCATACATCACATATAGATCATTCATCATTCATCACAACTTTGGCCATATCATATCACAAACCACTTGCTGCAAAAACAAGTTAGACGTCCTCCAATTGTTGTTGCAAGTTTTACGTGGCTGAATTAGGGTTCTAGCAAGAACGTCTTCTTACCTACGTTAAAGCCACAACGTGATTTGTCAACTTCTATTTACCCTTCATAAGGACCCTGTTCATCGAATCCGCTCCAACTAAAGTGGGAGAGACAGACACCCGCCAGCCACCTTATGCAACTAGTGCATGTTAGTCGGTGGAACCGGTCTCACGTAAGCGTACGTGTAAGGTTGGTCCGGGCCGCTTCATCCCACAATGCTGCTGTAGCAAGAAAATACTAGTAGCGGCAAGAAAGTTGACAATCTACGCCCACAACAAATTGTGTTCTACTCGCACAAGAAGAACTACGCATAGACCTAGCTCATGATGCCACTGTTGGGGAACGTTGCAGAAAACAAAAAATTTCCTACTCGTTTCACCAAGATCCATCTAGGAGTTCATCTAGCAACGAGTCATCGGATGCATCTACATACCTTTGTAGATCGCGTGCGGAAGCGTTCAAAGAACGGTGATGATATAGTCGAACACGACGTGATCCAAATCACCGATGACCAAGCGCCGAACGGACGGCACCTCCGCGTTCAACACACGTACGGGACGGGAGACGTCTCCTCCTTCTTGATCCAGCAAGGGGAAGGAGAGGTTGATGAAGATCCAGCAGCACGACGGCGTGGTGGTGGATGCAGGGCGTCACAGTAGCAGGGCTTCGCCTATACTACGAGAGAGAGACGTAACGGGGAGAGAGGGAGGCACCAGGGGCTGGTGTATCAAGTCCCTCCTCTCCCCCACTATATATAGGGGTGCTAGGGGGGGCGCCGGCCCTAGTAGATGGAATCTACTAGGGGGGGGGGGGGGGCGGCGGCCAAGGGTGGGGGGCTTGCCCCCCAAGCAAGGGGGCGCCCCCCTTTAGGGTTTCCCCCCCAACCCTAGCCGCATGGGCCCTAGGGGGTGGCGCCCCAGCCCACTCTGGGCTGGGTTCCCTCCCACTTCAGCCCATGGGGCCCCCGGGATAGGTGGCCCCACCCGGTGGACCCTCGGGACCCTTCCGGTGGTCCCGGTACAATACCGATAACCTCGAAACTTGTCCCGATGGCCGAAATAGCACTTCCTATATATAATTCTTTACCTCCGGACCATTCCGGAACTCCTCGTGACGTCCGGGATCTCATCCGGGACTCCGAACAACATTCGGGTTACTGCATATACATATCTTCACAACCCTAGCGTCACCGAAATATGCCCTAGAGGCAATAATAAAAGCATTATTATTATATTTCCTTGTTCATGATAATTGTCTTTATTCATGCTATAATTGTGTTATCCGGAAATCGTAATACATGTGTGAATAACAGACACCAACATGTCCCTAGTAAGCCTCTAGTTGACTAGCTCGTTGATCAACAGATAGTCATGGTTTCCTGACTATGGACATTGGATGTCATTGATAACGAGATCACATCATTAGGAGAATGATGTGATGGACAAGACCCAATCCTAAACATAGCACAAGATCGTATAGTTCGTTTGCTAGAGTTTTCCAATGTCAAAGTATTTTTTCCTTAGACCATGAGATCGTGTAACTCCCGGATACCGTAGGAGTGCTTTGGGTGTACCAAACATCACAACGTAACTGGCTGACTATAAAGGTAGACTACGGGTATCTCTGAAAGTGTCTGTTGGGTTGACATGGATCAAGACTGGGATTTGTCACTCCATATGACGGAGAGGTATCACTGGGCCCAATCGGTAATGCATCATCATTATGAGCTCAAAGTGACCAAGTGTCTAGTCACGGGATCATGCATTACGGTACGAGTAAAGTGACTTGCCGGTAACGAGATTGAACGAGGTATTGGGATACCGACGATCGAATCTCGGGCAAGTAACATACCGATTGACAAAGGGAATTGCATACGGGGTTGCTTGAATCCTCGACATCGTGGTTCATCCGATGAGATCATCGTGGAGCATGTGGGAGCCAACATGGGTATCCAGATCCCGATGTTGGTTATTGGCCGGAGAGTCGTCTCGGTCATGTCTGCTTGTCTCCCGAACCCGTAGGGTCTACACACTTAAGGTTCGGTGACGCTAGGGTTGTGAAGATATGTATATGCAGTAACCCGAATGTTGTTCGGAGTCCCGGATGAGATCCCGGACGTCACGAGGAGTTCCGGAATGGTCCGGAGGTAAAGAATTATATATAGGAAGTGCTATTTCGGCCATCGGGACAAGTTTCGAGGTTATCGGTATTGTACCGGGACCACCGGAAGGGTCCCGGGGGCCCACCGGGTGGGGCCACCTGCCCCGGGGGGCCACATGGGCTGTAGGGGGTGCGCCTTGGCCTACATGGGCCAAGGGCACCAGCCCCAAGAGGCCCATGCGCCTAGGGTTTCACAAAAGGGAAGAGTCCCAATAGTGGAAGGCACCTCCTAGGTGCCTTGGGGGGGAGGGAAACCTCCCTTGGCCGCCGCCCCCCCTAGGAGATTGGATCTCCTAGGGCCGGCGCCCCCCCCCCCCCTTGGCCCTCCTATATATAGTGGGGGAAGGAGGGCTTTTGATCCACGCCTTTGGTTGCCTCCTTCTCCCTCTCCAACACCTCCTCCTCCTCCATAGTGCTTGGCGAAGCCCTGACGGAGTACTGCAGCTCCACCATCACCACGCCGTCGTGCTGTTGCTGGAGCCATCTTCCTCAACCTCTCCTTCCCCCTTGCTGGATCAAGAAGAAGGATACGTTATGCTAACCGTACGTGTGTTGAACGCGGAGGTGCCGTCCGTTCGGCGCTAGGATCTCCGGTGATTTGGATCACGTGGTGTTCGACAACATCACCCCGTTATTTGAACGCTTCCGCTCGTGATCTACAAAGGTATGTAGATGCATCCGATCACTCGTTGCTAGATGAACTCATAGATGGATCTTGGTGAAACCGTAGGAAATTTTTTGTTTTCTGCTACGTTCCCCAACAGTGGCATCATGAGCTAGGTCTATGCGTAGTTCTTCTTGCGCGAGTAGAACACAATTTGTTGTGGGCGTAGATGTTGTCAACTTTCTTGCCGCTACTAGTCTTATCTTGCTTCAACGGTATTGTGGGATGAAGCGGCCCGGACCAACCTTACACGTATGCTTACGTGAGACCGGTTCCACCAACTAACATGCACTAGTTGCATAAGGTGGCTGGCGGGTGTCTGTCTCTCCTACTTTAGTTGGAGCGGATTCGATGAAAAGGGTCCTTACGAAGGGTAAATAGAAGTTGACAAATCACGTTGTGGCTTTTTCGTAGGTAAGAAAACGTTCTTGCTAGAACCCTAATTCAGCCACGTAAAACTTGCAACAACAATTAGAGGACGTCTAACTTGTTTTTGCAGCAAGTGCTTTGTGATATGATATGGCCAAAGTTGTGATGAATGATGAATGATATATATGTGATGTATGAGTTGTTCATGCTATTGTAATAGGAATCACGACTTGCATGTCGATGAGTATGACAACCGGCAGGAGCCATAGGAGTTGTCTTTATTTTTATGACCTGCGTGTCATTGAGAAATGCCATGTAAATTACTTTACTTTATTGCTAAACGCGTTAGCCATAGTAGTAGAAGTAATAGTTGGCGAGAAACTTCATGGAGACACGATGATGGAGATCATGATGATGGAGATCATGGTGTCATGCCGGTGACAAGATGATCATGGAGCCCCAAGATGGAGATCAATGGAGCTATGTGATATTGGCCATATCATGTCACTATTATTATTTGATTGCATGTGATGTTTATCATGTTTTGCATCTTGTTTACTTAGAACGACGGTAGTAAATAAGATGATCCCTCATAATAATTTCAAGAAAGTGTTCCCCCTAACTGTGCACCGTTGCGACAGTTCGTTGTTTCAATGCACCACGTGATGATCGGGTGTTTGATCCAAACGTTCACATACAACGGGTGTAAGACAGATTTACACATGCAAACACTTAGGTTGACTTGATGAGCCTAGCATGTGTATAGACATGGCCTCGGAACACAGAAGACCGAAAGGTCGAGCATGAGTCGTATAGAAGATACGATCAACATGAAGATGTTCACCGACGTTGACTAGTCCGTCTCACGTGATGATCGGACACGGCCTAGTTGACTCAGATCATGTTATACTTAGATGACTAGAAGAGGGATGTCTATCTAAGTGGGAGTTCATTGAATGATTTGATTAGATGAACTTAATTATCATGAACTTAGTCTAAAATATTTACAATATGTCTTGTAGATCAAATGGCCAACGTAGTCCTCAACTTCAACGCGTTCCTAGAGAAAACCAAGCTGAAAGACGATGGCAGCAACTATACGGACTGGGTCCGGAACCTGAGGATCATCCTCATAGCTGCCAAGAAAGAATATGTCCTACAAGCACCGCTAGGTGATCCACCCGTCCCATAGAACCAAGACGTTATGAACGCTTGGCAGACACGTGCCGATGACTACTCCCTCGTTCAGTGCGGCATGCTTTACAGCCTAGAGCCGGGGCTCCAAAAGCGTTTTGAGAGACATGGAGCATATGAGATGTTCGAAGAGCTGAAAATGGTTTTCCAAGCTCATGCCCGGGTCGAGAGATATGAAGTCTCCAACAAATTCTTTAGCTGTAAGATGGAGGAAAATAGTTCTGTCAGCGAGCACATACTCACTATGTCTGGGTTACATAACCGCTTGACTCAGCTGGGAATTAATCTCCCGGATGATGCGGTCATTGACAGAATCCTCCAGTCGCTTCCACCAAGCTACAAGAGCTTTGTGATGAACTTTAATATGCAGGGGATGGAAAAGACCATTCCTGAGGTATTTTCAATGCTGAAATCAGCAGAGGTAGAAGTCAAGAAGGAACATCAAGTGTTGATGGTGAATAAAACCACTAAGCTCAAGAAGGGCAAGGGTAAAAAGAACTTCAAGAAGGACGGCAAAGGAGTTGCCGCGCCCGGCAAGCAAGCTGCTAGGAAGAAGCCAAAGAATGGACCCAAGCCCGAGACTGAGTGCTTTTATTGCAAGGGAAATGGTCACTGGAAGCGGAACTGCCCCAAATACTTAGCGGACAAGAAGGCCGGCAAAACAAAAGGTATATATGATATACATGTAATTGATGTGTACCTTACTAGTACCCGTAGTAGCTCCTGGGTATTTGATACCGGTGCAGTTGCTCACATTTGTAACTCAAAGCAGGGGCTGCGGAATAAGCGGAGACTGGCAAAGACGAGGTGACGATGCGCGTCGGGAATGGTTCCAAGGTCAATGTGATCGCCGTCGGCACGCTACCTCTATATTTGCCTTCGGGATTAGTTTTAAACCTTAATAATTGTTATTTAGTGCCATCTTTGAGCATGAACATTGTATCGGGATCTCGTTTAATTCGAGATGGATACTCATTTAAATCCGAGAATAATGGTTGTTCTATTTATATGAGAGATATGTGTTATGGTCATGCTCCTATGGTGAATGGTTTATTCTTAATGAATCTCGAGCATAATGCTACACATATTCATAGTGTGAGTACCAAAAGATGTAAAGTTGATAATGACAGTCCCACATACTTGTGGCACTGCCGCCTTGGTCACATAGGTGTCAAACGCATAAAGAAGCTCCATACAGATGGACTTTTAGAGTCTCTTGATTACGAATCATTTGACACGTGCGAACCATGTCTCATGGGTAAGATGACCAAGACTCCGTTCTCAGGAACAATGGAGCGAGCAACTAACTTATTGGAAATCATACATACTGATGTGTGCGGTCCAATGAGTGTTGAGGCTCGCGGTGGCTATCGTTATGTTCTCACCCTCACTGATGATTTGAGTAGATATGGGTATATCTACTTAATGAAACACAAGTCTGAGACCTTTGAGAAGTTCAAGGAATTTCAGAGTGAGGTTGAGAATCAACGTGACAGGAAAATCAAGTTTCTACGATCAGATCGTGGAGGAGAATACTTGAGTCATGAATTTGGCACACACTTAAGAAAATGTGGAATAGTTTCACAACTCACGCCGCCTAGAACACCTCAGCGTAATGGTGTGTCCGAACGTCGTAATCGCACTCTATTAGATATGGTACGATCTATGATGTCTCTTACCGATTTACCGCTATCTTTTTGGGGCTATGCTTTAGAGACTGCCGCATTCACTTTAAATAGGGCTCTGTCGAAATCTCAAGATTCCGACGATGCCATTTAGTGAGAGGAGACGTTCATCGATGACGAGGCGCCTATGGTGACTTCGTAAATCTCAAGATAACATGCCATCTCAGTTTCTCGAAGATACTCATAGGGGTAGGGTGTGCGTGTGTGCGTTCACAGGTGATTGTAGGCACGTATGTATGAGCGCTTGCGTCTGTACTATGTTTAAAAAAAGTACGATCGTTCCTTTGTTGTTCTTTTTCCCGGAATCCCCTATTCCCGGTCTACATTCCGTCATAACTCAAACCGCTCCACATTCTCCTCCCTTGCATCATATCCGTCATGACTACAAGCAGCAACGCTCTGTGTCAGGGATATACCCCGCGGTGTAAACCGGCCGGAAGTATAACCTGGCCGGACTTGGCGGTTTATTTGAGACCCCGCTGACACTTGGCGATTCACCGGCGACCCGTTTGGACCTGGCGGTTCCCGACTCATTGGTAATCCGTGTTGGAAATATGCCCTAGAGGCAATAATAAAAGCATTATTATTATATTTCCTTGTTCATGATAATTGTCTTTATTCATGCTATAATTGTGTTATCCGGAAATCGTAATACATGTGTGAATAACAGACACCAACATGTCCCTAGTAAGCCTCTAGTTGACTAGCTCGTTGATCGACTGATAGTCATGGTTTCCTGACTATGGACATTGGATGTCATTGATAACGAGATCACATCATTAGAAGAATGATGTGATGGACAAGACCCAATCCTAAACATAGCATAAAGATCGTATAGTTCGTTTGCTAGAGTTTTCCAATGTCAAGTATCCTTTCCTTAGACCATGAGATCGTGTAACTCCCGGATACCGTAGGAGTGCTTTGGGTGTACCAAACGTCACAACGTAACTGGGTGACTATAAAGGTATACTACGGGTATCTTCGAAAGTGTCTGTTGAGTTGACACGGATCAAGACTGGGATTTGTCACTCCGTATGACGGAGAGGTATCACTGGGCCCACTCGGTAATGCATCATCATTATGAGCTCAAAGTTACCAAGTGTCTGGTCACGGGATCATGCATTACGGTACGAGTAAAGTGACTTGCCGGTAACGAGATTGAACGAGGTATTGGGATACCGACGATCGAATCTCGGGCAAGTAACATATCGATTGACAAAGGGAATTGCATACGGGGTTGCTTGAATCCTCGACATCGTGGTTCATCCGATGAGATCATTGTGGAGTATGTGGGAGCCAACATGGGTATCCAGATCCCGATGTTGGTCATTAACCGGAGAGTTGTCTCGGTCATGTCTGCTTGTCTCCCGAACCCGTAGGGTCTACACACTTCAGGTTTGGTGACGCTAGGGTTGTAGGTATATGTATATGCAGTAACCCGAATGTTGTTCGAAGTCCCGGATGAGATCCCGGATGTCACGAGGAGTTCCGGAATGGTCTGGAGGTAAAGAATTATATATAGGACGTGCTATTTCGGCCATCGGGACAAGTTTCGGGGTTATCGGTATTGTACCGGGACCACCGGAAGGGTCCCGGGGGCCCGCCGGGTGGGGCCACCTGCCCCGGGGGGCCACATGGGCTGTAGGGGGTGCGCCTTGGCCTACATGGTCCAAGGGCACCAGCCCCAAGAGGCCCATGCGCCTAGGGTTTCACAAAAGGGAAGAGTCCCAATAGTGGAAGGCACCTCCTAGGTGCCTTGGGGGGGAGGGAAACCTCCCTTGCCCCCCCCCCCTAGGAGATTGGATCTCCTAGGGCCGGCGCCCCCCCCCTTTTGCCCTCCTATATATAGTGGGGGAAGGAGGGCTTTTGATCCACGTCTTTGGTTGCCTCCTTCTCCCTCTCCAACACCTCCTCCTCCTCGATAGTGCTTGGCGAAGCCCTGACGGAGTACTGCAGCTCCACCATAACCACGCCGTCGTGCTGTTGCTGGAGCCATCTTCCTCAACCTCTCCTTCCCCCTTGCTGGATCAAGAAGAAGGAGACGTTACGCTAACCGTACGTGTGTTGAACGCGGAGGTGCCGTCCGTTCGGCGCTAGGATCTCCGGTGATTTGGATCACGTGGTGTTCGACTACATCACCCCGTTCTTTGAACGCTCCCGCTCGCGATCTACAAAGGTATGTAGATGCATCCGATCACTCGTTGCTAGATGAACTCATAGATGGATATTGGTGAAACCGTAGGAAAATTTTTGTTTTCTGCTACGTTCCCCAACAATCCGGCAGGCGGGTGCGAGGAGCGACAAGACCCGGTGGCCCAACAGGCGGTTCATGAAGGACGGTTCATACTATGGTGGGCCGGTTTAAGAGGAAAGGCGTGAGGAATATTTGTCTTACAAGGAGTTAAGACCTGGACTTGTATCCGGTTTGTATTAAAGATAGACTAGTCCTAATCCTAATAGGACTCCTAATGTAACCCGCCCCTTCAACATATATCAGGAGGGGCAGGGCTCCCCAAAGAGGGGGAGCGGGAGAAGGAAGAAGAAACAATCTCTAGGGCTAGACACAAAGATCCAGCTTACCAGCGACTCCCTCATGATCATAATGAGACCTAGCCAGAAACAGCATGTAGGGTTATTACCGGATGATGTTTCCCGGGGCCCGAAGCTGTATAAATCCTTGTCTTATGTTGCGTCTCTCGATTCCGCCCAACCCCTCTCAAGCTACTACATAGATGCGTTGGCCTCGCGACTAAGTCCTCACACTAGGACATCTGCCGTGACAAATCCATGACACTCTGTGAGAGAGCCTATCAACGGAGACGAAGCATGAGCTGGCCGCCCTTGTGGCCGCATGGCAGAGCCGTTGTGCCAAAAAATCGAGGTCGGCATGTCGGCCAGCTCGCCCGATGTCTCCCATGACGAGTACGACACCATGATGGAGACGGACTCAACGACATCGCACCGGAGCCCGCGCCTGTACATGCGGGCTTCACCATGGAGCAGGCACATGCGCACTACAACACCGTCATGGGGAATCGATCATGGAGTCCGGCTTCATCAACCTTGCCACCTCGATGATAATCTGTGAGTAGTTCCCACAGGACCTACGGGTCCATAGTTGTAGCTTGATGGCTCTCTCTCTTTTTTGATCTTCAATACAATGTTCTCTTCGAAGATTGGTTCGATGATCACTTTTTTCGGTGTGTTTGTCGGGATCCGATGAATTATGGGTTTATGATCAGATTATTCATTGAAAGTAACTGAGTCTTCAGGGAAATCCCAACAACCAGCACACTACAACGCCGCCATGATGGAGGAGCAGCCCGCGCCGACGCCTATGTCGACGTTCCAGTAAGCGTAGAAGGAACAATGCTACAACATGTTCGTATTGGAGCAGCACCGGCTAGCAGAGGACCAAATCAACGGCGAGCGCACGAGGGAGGAGGGCGTGGTGGCCATGTCCATGGTGAAACCAAACTTCGTTGCGGAGCAGCGTGGGATCTATGAAGCTGCCACACTCAAGCCACCCCTCGACAGGAAGCAGCCCGGCGAAGGCACACCTGCAGACGATCGCGGACGAGTACAACACTAGCAGCGCCTCCTAAGCGCCGCCGAGGTACTATCATGCGGGCCGGTTCAACGACGACAGCGCCGACGCCACCATTTCCATCGTGAACCTCACGTTCACCGGCGACGGACAAGTCCCGGACTCCTCTGGGGATGAGTAAGGCACGAGAGGCTACAGTGCCTTGTGTCCCATGTGGGCCGGTCCATCTCCCTTGATATACTCTTCCTGGTCGGAGACCACACCTTCACTTCACGGGTTTTACCGCTGCCATTCATGGAGACGGCGGATGAAGCACGCAGTCGTCGATGCGGAATAGAAAGGAAGTGGCCGACAGCCGACCGCCGTCATGGGATAGGTTTAGGGTACAATTTCCTTTTTTTCCAAATGTTATGTAATGAAAATTCAGCGTGTGTGCTTGAATCTCGTCCGGTTTACCTGAATATCGCGCGAATTCCGTCCGGTTTATCAAAAAAAAATTTAAATATATGTGGACAACATTCGATGGCCGGCTCGTGTCCACGGGCTCATCCCTATATCCAGGGACGGGTACGGGAAAAAAAATTGCGGGTCCGTTGGAGATCCCGCTCGGCTCGGAAAGCCAGCAAGTGAGATGAAAAGAAATGCCCATCTACCCGGCCGTGGCGGCTGTTGACCATTTTTGGGCATGCGCACGCGCGGGAGGTTTCCCGCCGCTCGGAATGCGTTGCACGGACAGCACGTACACGTCACCCACATACACGGAGTCGGTTCGGTCCGATGCACCGGAGTAAGCCGTCGTGCGCGTAAACACGCGCCACAAACTATGATACTCGCGTTATTAATACAACTGAAAGCGACTGAGACTACGTAGTATACCCATGCAGCCTCATAGTTTTACCACGTCCGAAGGTGCAACACAGGTTCACGATGATGCATTTTTTGCCAGGTCCGGAGGTGCAACGCAGGTTTACGAGAAATGAATTTTTGTCTGCTGGGCCCACCTGCATGGTAGCACTGTTCGCTACAGATCAAAAGTGTGCCCGCTCAAAAAAAAAGTGTGAGCATGGACCAGGTACACATGCCAGGTTCCAACTCCTTCCTAGTCGACCCAACGCGATCGGGCAAAAGCACAACTACGATCCAAAAGCAGAGCATGTTGGGAGACCGTGTCGGACAAGAATATTTAATAATAACGAAAAAACAAATTGGATGGGGGCACCTGCATGCATGTGTTCACGTTGCTGCATGCATACGTGGGCCCGTACTCACATGCAACCAGACCCGTCCATCTGCAAGTCATTTATTTTATTACCATCCACTCATTAGCCATTGACCACTTCATTTATTTTACTATTCACCGTATTTTAACCAACACATATCAGTGGGCCTTTCAATGTCATGTTGCTTTAAATAAGCACAGTTTTATTACAGTAATACTCCCTCCATTCCCTTATACAAGGCCACAAACTCAAATTATAGATACCAAGATAAAATTTAATGACTATTTTACGAGTCAACTTTTCTTTTCGTTAACCAAGATCATTAATATGACCACATGCATGCAAGGAAGGAATGAGAAGGAAGTACTCGCATAGTGTCATTATGACTACATGCATGCAAGCATTAAACAAGTTGTTAGTACGAGAAAACATCATTAATTTTTACCTTGATTATTATTAGTGGCCTTTGTATAGATGCAAAATATATATTATAGTGACCTTGTATAAGGGATTGGAGAAAGTACTGTTTGTACTATTCCGGTTTCTAAGTATTTGTTTTTTAGGATTTCAAATGGTCTATTTTAAAGTGTAGATTCAGTTATTTTGCTTTGTATATAATTATTTATTAATTTTTTTAGAAAGATAAATATTTAGGAATGAACAGAGTACTATTGACCGGCGCCAAGCCCCGACACATACAAACCGATATGGATGGGTCCAATTTTATTTTTTTTGCCTGTCCCAGTCGAGCTCTTTCCGGGAAAAGCGCCATCATCCTTTTTTTTTGACCGGCAATCATCCTTTTTTGGATTGGTTTGGCCCGTGCGCGCATGGTCTTTGTTCTTTCTTTCTTTTTAGGATCGTGCACGAGAAGTGCATCGCTGCACGCAGTGGTATCTGCACGCAGCGCATCTACGGCGCGCACAGCCTTGCGATTCACAGCAGCCAAATGTGCTACTTGGAGTATAGAGCTCCGCTGGTGAGCCAAATGCTGCGTATTGATGTATATGAAGTACGGCGCACTGACAGACAGGCTGACACGCCGCTGCAGAGCAGTGTACGAGTGTACGTGCGCATGCGTGCGGGACGAAATAGTACTTCCGTCGCTTGGAGCACTGTATAATGTAAAGACTTTTCAACCTGGATGTATTTAAAGAGCATGCAACCGGACAGTATTGATCGCTTGCAACGGCCTCATTCAAACACGCACAAGCATCTCATTCAAACAGAACACGCACAACCTTCTGATCAAGTTGGCCGGAGGTGGGAGCAACGTCATGCTTGGGATGGGCCGCTCCATGGACGACATACGCATCGTAGCTAGGAACACCATGATGATCTGCTTATTCATGCTCATGCTGGAGTACTGTACTGACGAGGATTGTTGTGTTCGCCGGCGCCAGAGGACCGGGGCGCACACTCTGAAGCGCGCTGCAGGCGTTGACGGTGTGCGTTGCGATGCAGGCCTCCATGGCGCACGGCACGCTGTAGGCGTTGATGGTACGCGGCCCGACTGCGGCGTACGAATGTACGCCAGCCCCGCCTTCTACCACCGACCAGCGCCGTCTCCGGAGCTGAATGTCATGCAGGACACACCCGACAGCTCAACGTCAGGCGATGGGGCGAGCTCCTCCTGCCCAGATGGCCGCCTCTCCGGCGTCCTCCCTACGCCCGGAACTTCATGCCTCTGGCAGACGCCGTCGCCCCCGTGTATGCTATCCCGCCGCCCCCCATAACGGACGCCGCGGCTCCTGATCTGCAAAATTAAGGACGAGAGAAGTTGGAGAAAGGAGAAAGCATGGACATTCGCTCGCAACCGGCAGGAACAAAAGACGCGCAGAGTTTCACTCACCGCTCGCCCAACGCCGGTGTCCTCGCTCCGGTATCGCCATGGCTACATCCGGCGGACATGGGGTGCCGGGGGCGAGCTCCTCCTGCCCAAACGCTTTACGTTTCCTTACCTGCTGTCCTACCTGACCTACTGTCCTTGTGTCAGCAGATGCACCACACGGACCGAGCCCGCATGGTAAAAAAGGTCCCCCTGACCTGCTGTCCTTGTGTCAGCCATGCACCGCACGGGCCGAGCCCACCGAGCCAACTTGTCCACCGTATTCATCTGGACATAATGATGTATGCTGCCTTTGTCATTTCTAGCGTTTTTTAATGCGCGCATCACCTCGCCCCGACGTGCGGCTGGATAATTGCGTCCAGATGCCGCTGCGTCCAGGACATCCGCTCCCGATCGTGCACGGTCTTTATTCTGATTGCATGGCTACCACTTTTCACGATGTACCTTGAAGTGGCAAATTCACTCTTCTACTCCCTTCGTCTAGGTGTATAAGAGCAAGGGTGATCCATTTTGTTTGTCATCGTTCGTTTAGATCGGCGCGGACACAAAAGACGGCCCAACGCGCCGACCCAAACGGACGCCCGTCTGCTTTTCGTCCGCGAGCAATCCATTCCCGGCCCATTTTTGAGCCGGATTTGCGCCAACACGGACACGAGATGGACGCGCGCGCGCTCGCCCTCTTCCCTTCCTGGGCCCGCTGGTCGGTGGCACATTGTCCTCTCCCCATCCAACAGCGCACCCTCGCCCGCCTCCTTCATCGCCGCCGCCGCCGGCCAGTTCAACATAGATAGTACCAAGGATCAACTGTTAAAAGAAAAGATGAACTACTCGCCGGGGTGGCCGGATAATATAAGGATACACAGATAGTTCATAACATAGACTGTTAAAAGAAAAGATCAACTACTCGTCGTTTTTCGACTCCGACTCGGTAATGTCCTCCTCCGACGTCTGAATGTAGGCGTCAGCATGCCGCTCTTCCTTGGAGTCCCAGGACGACGCTTCTCCTAGCTTCATGTTCAATTGAGCGGCCTGCTTCCGCGCACGCTTGTCTTCCCGATAGGCGGCTCGCTCCGTTCTCCTAGCCTCCCTCTCCATCCTCCGTTGCTTGCTCGTTGACGATGTCCTGCGGGAAGCGTTCGCGCCACACTGCCATGGCTTCCACGGCCATCTCGGCGACGGCGAGGCGACGCTGCCGCCTCCGGTTGTCACGACGATCCTCGTCGGTGAAAAGCCACGGGAGAGGCGCGAGATCCTACGCCCGCTGGCTCGTTGACACGTCAGGAAAATTCATCTCCCGACGAGGCCGCCGGAGGCGCCACGCCGCCGCGTCGTACGCGCGGCCGCCCCCTCTGCAGTGTCGAAGGTGCAGAGACTAAGGCATTTTTTTCGCCAAACCAGATTTCGGAGGAGAAGGCACCGGAGCGGCGCTCGCGGACTCCGCGAAAATCCAAAGCGCCCAGGCGGCGCATCGACATGATGGCGCAGAGGCGGCGAGGCGAGTGAGGCGGCGAAGCGAGTGGGTGGCCGACAAAATGTAGAGGGGACCGCCTTCTTAATGCGCGCCAAACGCGGCGCGCCAAAACCAGCGCGGCCGATTTTTCCACGCGCGCTGGAGCGCCAAAACCAGGGCGACGACATGGCCGCTGGCATGATCTATGACAGTGTGCCTTTTCCTAAAAATTGCGCGCGGACATGAAATGGGTCGGCGCGTTGGGCGCTCTGCCGACCCAAATCTAAAAGAGGCCGGACGCCGGCGGGCGGCCGATCCAAACGGACAAGAAGCGGAGGAAATCGCCGTCCATTTGGGTCACCCCGTTGGAGTTGCTCTAAGTCATCTCAGGTTGTGCACCGCGATCAAGGTGGAGGGGAAAATGAGAGAACTTAATGTCTTTTTGCTAATTAATAGCATTGCATGCAATGAACTAACACTGCATGTCATGTTTGTTAGTCTCAATTCATGAAAAGCATGCACAACCCATATCTCTTATTGGTTGATATGTCACGAAACAAGAAACAAGGAGGGAGTTAATGTACTGTGCCTAAGTGATTTGGGATTATTTGATTTTCGTAAGGTGACTTACGCACCTAGATTCCGGGAGTAACATTTCTATCAAACTTTAGCATGATTTGACCCTGTTTTGAATTCTTTTTCCGATTTTATCCTTTTTCTTTCGTCATCGTTTTAGCAGTAGGTTTACACTGCCTATCAGCAAGGTCAATGACGGTAGGCTTTGGTCAATGCTTAAACGGACGTTTGCTAACTACTACCTCCGTCTTGGTTTATTAATCTTTATGTAATTTGTGTCAAAATTTGACCAACTATTTAACTAACAAGATGTTAATGCATGTCAATCAAATTTATATCATTAGATTCATATTTGAACATAGTTTTCATTGATATAATTTTTTATGACATGCATGAAAATTTTGTTAGTTAAATTTTTGATTAAAATTTGGGACAAAACACAATAAAGACCGTAGTACGCGAAAAGCTTACCGCCATACCCGGTGGCGGTAACTCATTTTTGCTTACCATCGATGACAGTGGCGGTAGGCTTCCATCATGCTGTGTGTCGTTGCATGCCATCGTGCAAGACTGCAAGTGTGTTGTTGCATGCATGCTTCAAGCGAACCAACCTGCGATTGGATAGTTAAACTGTGGTATCTTCAGCCCATGAGGATTCAAGTCCTGATGCTTGCATATATTTTTGGATATTTTTCAGGATTTCCGACGATGCACATTCAATGAAAGGAGACGTTTCTGTTGACGACGAGGTGTTTACGATGACTTTGTAAATTTCAAGATGATATACTGGTTCAGTCTTTCGGAGGTGTTCATAGGGATATGATGTGCATGTGTGCGTTCATATGAATGAGTATATGCGCGTGAATATGATCGCTTGCGTATGTATTGTGTTAAAAAAAAAGACCATGCTTCACTCACACAACTTGCTGTTGATATGCATGCATGTTTGTAAGCACGCAGGTAAGGCCTTCCACTATGTGGGCCAAAAGCGATGCCAAATTCAGTTTTGAGGTATTTAGCATCGATGCCCTGCGTTGCCCATCCAGTGCCGTAAAAAAATTTCAGGCCATCGGAGCACCTGCATGCACCGATGCCAAATTCACCAAGCCAATAAAAAAATGATTCCACGATCTATCTCTCGTTCTTCTCCGCTGCGTGTCTCCACCGCTCGATTCCAAAGGCCCTAGACCACCACCTCCAGCCATGACCTCCGCCTTTGGACGCGAGCTCGGCCAGTCCGTGTACCACCTCCGCGTGGCCCGACGTCGTCTGCTCCGGCCGCGAGCTCGGCCTGCCCCCGAGCTCCGCCCTTGGACGCGAGACCGGCCAGCCCGCACAGCACAACACCGGCAACCTCCATTGCGAGCTCGTCTCGCTCCAGCCCGTTCGATCTCCTCCACCGCAAGGTAGTGCTGCTCGCGACCTCCACCCACTCCGGCCCGTCGTCTTCCTCTGCCCAGGCTGCACAAGGTTTTCTGATTTGGATTGGATAGACAAAGGGGATTTCCTGATTATTTTTTATGTAGGGCCCCTTCTTTTAGAACGAGCGGTGCCCTACGCTGTGAGGCCGGTGCCTTAAAAAGTTTATTTGGCATCCATGGTGATGTGGCACCTTTTTCAGTAATTTAGCACCGGTAACATAGTGGAGGGCCTAAGTAGCCCCAGTACGTAAGCACTAATGCATGCATATAGACTACATATTTGAATACGTACATGAGCCGGCCCCACGTGCATATATATCCGAATACCCACGTAGCTATAGAGCCAGCCAATGAGATTGAATGAGATGAGTACCAGATATAGATCATAGTTTAAACTTTAAACTAAGTATACTTATCATATATTAGCTTGCATGTTCTTATTTCATAAATTATCATTTATCTCAAAATAATTAGTAATCTCACTATATGGGTTATCACAAGAATGCTTTTTTCGAGAGTACGTCTTGCGTTGTTCGCAGTGAGTGCTAGTTTTTTTTTTGTAATCACAAGAATAGTCATTTGGATAATTATAGCCGGACTGATAACCAGGTCCCGCACGAAATCACCCGAAACCCAACGGTCCGATGCGTCTCCTCCGACGGACCGATGGCGCCGCGTGTTGGCGCTCCAGTGCGCCCGTGCAAGGCCGCTAGCCCGGCTATTTAAGGCGAGCGCTGGCACCGAAACCCTACCATCCACATTTTCTCCCCTCTTGTCCACCTCCACATTTCACTCGCCATCACTCGTTGGCCGCCACCACAATCAAGTAGTCACGCCACCATGCCGACGGGTCAGGAGCTACCCATATCTAACGTCGGAGAGTCGGTTGTAGCACCTTGAGCAGATCCGGGTATGGCACGAAGTCTGGATCACCATGGGCCTACCTCCGGACGCGGCGGATCCGGAGAAAGAGGAGGACACTTTCCGCAAACGCGCCTGGTAGTGTCTGCGGGCGTTTGTGGGGCCGGATTTGGTGTTCACGTCTGCATGCACTAGTTGATTTATTGATTAGCTTGCATGTACATGCATGTCAAAGGTGTTTACTTTTTCAAAATAGCTGCATGTCAATTGCCTGAATTTCCAATTTGGGTCAATCGATTTTGGTCGAAGAAAGAAACAACCGGAGGGGAGGAAGAAGCTCGCTGGGCAGGCTACCATAGTATCTATCCTAGGGTTGAGGGTGGGGCGGTGGTGGACGGCGGTAGTGGGGGGCTGTGGTGTGGTGCTTAGCCGAAGAAAAAACTCGGCGGGGGGGGGGGGGGGGGGGTAGAGGGATGGCCGAGGGCGGTGGAAGACCGGGGGAGGGGGTGGTGGTTCCGAGGAGGGCGGGGCGGCGTGCTGCCGACCGCAAGTGGTGGTGGCCGGCGGTTCGGCCGCTGGAACGCTGGGAGGAGGAGGAAAAAGAAGGGCCGCGAGCGGTTATATCTCCATCTGACGTCCAGAATGAACCGACCAACCCGATTTGAAAAGTCTGTCGAATTACTTGTAGCCACTCCTACTTTTTACTAAGTTTGAGTTGCTTAGCACATGTATCAAAGGTGTCTACTTCTTGGCATCAATCAACCAATAGCATCTCGAGAGCAACATTTATTAGACCAACTTGCAAATGAGCAATGTCCACATCGACATCACAAACGCAGAAATATGATATTTTACCATAACCGTAAGCTTATGCGTGTATCTCAGGAAGTAACTTTGAACCCTTAACACTTGGAGGCCCCAAGTTTTCTTGCAGACATTGTGCCGGTCTGTTTTGGTATGAAGAGCATCTACGGAGGGAAAGACATACTTCAAATCCAACATATAATTTATGTTGCAAAGCAGGAAAAGTTTCCCTGCAACCATATGATCCTCCTCCTCAACCCCTATTGGATTTACTGACTTCACAGAATCGTACTTATACCATCTGGTATAAGTAGCGAGGTCAAACCACTTCTTTCATCATATTCATGAGTACAATACCCTCCGTTTCAGTTTACAAGTCCTGCGCGTATACCTAGGTTGCCAATTTTATCACCCTAATATAAACTATATAACACAAAAATTATACCTTTTGAAAGTAGAAACTCCGAAGTTTATGTTGGTATATTTTTTGTAATATATGACTTGTGTTAGGGTGGTCAAATTGATGACCTAGGGGTACGCTCACGCCCTGTAAACTGAGAGAGAGGTAGTACCATGTTTGCATTGACTTCAATGGGAGCTAAAATTAATGAGTCCATAAATGACGGCCTGGGCCTCTACGTGTTCAAGATTAGTGGCCAAGTCTGCCACCGTGTGGGTTCTTTGAGACCAGATCCTGGCCAAAGACAAGAATATGCTCAATTATACTCTCTCCGTTTCTTTTTACTCCGCATATAAGATTTGGTCAATGTTAAACTACACAAAGTTTTGACCAAATTTATATAAAAATTATAAACATCTACAATACTAAAACTATATAGTATGAAAATACGTTTCATGGTGCATCTGATAATATTGATTTCATATTGTGAATGTTTATATTTTTTAATATAAAGTTAGTCAAACTCTACAAAGCTTGACTTTGACCAAACCTTATATGCGGACTAAAAAGAAGTGGAGGGAGTACATGGTTGAAACATAGCATGAGGTATCAAGCCGAATAAATGTTGCTTCATCTTCACGCACTGCTACATCAACACACACTGCTTCATCTACACGCAATTCATTCCAAGCTAATGCAGGCATTGTCCAGTCCCTCATACAAATGTTGAACACGCATAATCCCATTGTCAAGCTGTTTAGGACATCAAGTCAAAGATTAAATGGGAATGATTCTGACCATTTATCAGTCAAAATATATGGAAAACCTAATGCCCATGGCGATATATATAGTGCTCCAGTAGCGTCCGGGGTTGTTGGATTGGTCATTGGTAATAAGGGTCATCTCATGTAGGCCGAGACATTATAATTGAAAATCATTCATTACAGTTGCAACGGATAGATGAAAGACACTGCAAATTTATATCCATGCAGTATCCTCTGTTATTTCCATATGGCGAGGATGGCTATCATGATGAGCTTATGTACCGTTCAACATCACACACAACTACTGGACGTCAGAAAGTCACAATGCTAGAATATTATGCATATAGGTTACATGATAGGCCAAATGACTTCAACACTCCATTACGATGCAAAAGATTAACACAAGCTTACTTTGTGGATGGCTATTGCTGTGTTGAAACATTCCGTATTGGATTCCTCCGGAAGCCTAGCTTTCAGCGTAAGTATAGATCATCACCATTCGGTTGTTTGGCAAATTCTGTATCAAGAGGTACTACAACTGGTTCTGCTTTTGGCCAAAGGATAATATTACCTTCCTCATTTACTAGAGGCCCTCGCTACTTATACCAGAACTACCAAGACCCGGTTTTTTATTGATAGTAATTACTACTGCAGCAATTAGAAAATTGATAATAGGCGGGCCAAAATTTAAAAAATTGGAAGGACGCTATGTACAACGACGTCCAGACTGAAAGCTATTGTGAATGACGTCCATGGTTGGACGCTATTATAAACAGCGTCCAGATATGTGGTTGATCAGGTGCTCTTATTTAACTATACTGAGAGTATTTCCTCTAATAGATTTAATATGTGAGTTTTGGATATTTTGTGATGGTTGTAAGGCATCGATAACAAATCACTAAAACACCCATTTGTATCATTCTAGCACAGTTTCCTTTTGCCAAATTAGACGCAAAATCGTCTTACAACACTTGAATGTATGTATTTCTAATTCATAAGCTATCAAAACTGTCGCAAGCAAGTCTAATTGTGCATTCTACACCTGTGACTTAATTTCTTTCTGGGCTGCCTTGAGGGTGAAAGACTCCATCAATTCAACGATGGGCATTGTGCTTCGGTACACTCCTTCGCTACTAAGAAAAAACTCGAGTGGTGAGCTAGTCAGGAGACCTCCCCTCTTTCCCCTCTCCCTTATGGGTTGCTCCCTCGAGCTACCGGAGCTAACCCTAGCCACCGTCATTGGGGTTCCCCCTCCCCATATCCCTCCTCCATAGTCGTTGCCAGAGGGCACGTTCGCCCTGTCAGCGTAGGCGGTGGTGGGGATGTTTTCTCTTCCATCACAGGAGGTCGGGCGCGGGCTAGTTCGGACAGGCATGGACGTCACATTGGATAACGGGCGCGGTGGTGCATCGGAGCGGCCACAGACGGCGTCGTGGAGGCGGTGTGACGGCTGGCGAGCGGCGCTGGCTGCTGGGTGCGGCGGCGTGGGCTACAGATGGCTACCCCTGCCATGGGCATGCAGGCGGCATGGTGCCCAGTGTTCGGCGACCAATGGTGGTCTTGGAGGCGGAGAGTGCATGCCAGAGGGTAATCATTGTATGGTTTGCGCAAGGCCGGTGGCGGCGGCAACCGTGGACGTCGTTACCTTCCTGAAGGCGGTGTTGTGGCTACTCTCCTCCTTCGGTTTGCTCCAGGTGAAAACCATGATCTCTTTTTGGATCAGCGATGGCGGTGCTCCAGTGTTGTATCCTTCCTAAAGGCACTGTCTTGGAGTCCACGGTTCGTCGGGCGCAACATCGTTTCTTTGTGACGCCTCTATCACCGTGGAGCACTCGGGCCGCTTCTCGCGGGACTCTCTTTGTATTCTTGTTGCAAGCTTGGAAGGGGTTGTGGTGGTGTCGCTGTTCTTTTGCATTGTTGTGTCCTGTCCCGGGTGTATGTGGTGTGGTGCGAGTTGTATGCATCGAGTTGTATGATAGTTGCTTCATCAATAAAGCGGAGTGCGAGCCTTTTTCGATAGAAAACAACTTGAGTTCACAGCAACACGCAAAGATATTCACGCACAAATTCACAATACATGCACTCGCACGGTTGCGTATGCCTAGTGTAGGAGAGCGGGAAGGGTGGAGAGAAGGCTCATGATGATGTGTTAGTAGTCAGTGTTGTTAGAGATGACTCCGAGCATAATAGGGAAGAGGTAGGGGCGGTCCTTCCTGAGGAGGATATGACTGCCGGAATTGGACAGCTGGGGCCCCGGCGACAAGGGGGTTCAGCGGATCACCATCGCAAGCGAGGCACGACAGTGGGAATTGGCAAAGAGGGATAACAGCGAGCGAAAGGAGGGTGGTGCATTGTTGGAGCGCCATTTTCGGCGGGCTAGAGGTGACAGAGTCTAGCTTTGGTCATGTGGAGGTGGCTGAGGGTACAAGTCGAAGGCCGGAGGTAGCCAGGCGCGGTCTGGTCGAACCAAACAGTGGACGCTGTTTATAAGAGCGTCCAGCCTTGGACGCTGTTATTCCTAGCGTCCTTCCTATTTTTCAAATTTCTCATAAATGTTTATTAGTTTCAGAATTACTGGAATATTAATTATCACTAATAAAAAATTCGGACCAAGACTCTATCGCTATCTGTAGAAAATATGGCTGCCCAGACCTATTTGTCACCTTCACATCAAACGCTGCTTGGCCTTAGATTACAGAGGCTTTATCATCCATTCCAGGAAAAGAACCATCTGACCGTCCAGATATTGTCAACCAGGTATTCAAAACAAAACTTAATATCTTAGTGGATGATATTAAAAAGAAAGAATTCCTTGGGCCAATAAATGCAGGTAATAAGAGTTCCCTTAAACTTATATTCCCTTCACACAACATACTATTCTGTCAATTATTTAACAACTTTTGAATTCATGTAGTTATCTACACAGTTGAATTTTAGAAACCTGACCTCTCAAATTTGGGCCTGAAATGAGTCGCCTGGCGGACAAAAAAGCGAACGCATATCTGTTTAGGCCGGCACGTTGAGCCGGGTTTTGTGTCCGTTTCAAGCCAAATGGACACACACGAATAAAATGGATCGGTGTGTTAGAGTTGCTCTTAGAGTGTGGCGGCTGGTCGGCGCTTTAACCCCATCGCCTCGCAAAAGCAGCAAGTGAACGAAATGAAAAGAAATATTGGTGAGGAAATACCTATCTACCCGGTCGTGGCGGCTCTTGACCATTTTTGGGCATGTGCAGCGCGGGAGATTTGCCGCCGCTCGGAATGCGTTGCACGGACAGCACGTACACGTCATCCGTATACACAGAGTCGGTTCGGTATGACGTTAATAAATTAAAGGCGAAAGTATCCCTATGCACCTTCATAGTTTTAGAGCATCCACAGTCACGATGGTCAAATCCGTTCCCTATGTCCGCGATGGTGAAAACCGGTTCCTCAAATACCCGCAGACGCGTCCGTGAGCACTAACTGAACACACCTTATATTTAGCACTCTGTATTCGCGCATCTCATATCCGGCATCCTATATCCATATTACCCAAACGTTCTACCCTACATGATGAAACGATGGACAGCAAAAATCAGCTACAAAGGAACACAAGACCGGGTGACAAACTTCGTCACATCCAAAAGATCATAGTTCACCGGACAATTTCTTAAACTTTTACAACTAAAAACGATATAAACATTGAGGAGGGGAGGGGGGAGGAATCACCACTTACTCGCCGGGCCTTTGTCCTTCTGGTCGCCGGCGCAACTGTAGGCGTCCGTGGCTGGTGAAGGGTCTTGGTCATCCGACAAGGAGGTGCAGCCGTCGCCGTCGTTGGAGTCGGAGTCATAGAGGACGATCAGCCCCTTCATTCGACGAATCGCCCTATCCTGCTCCAGCTTCAACCTGGTGCCCCAAGCCTTCTTCGTCGCTGCCTCCTTCGCCTCGCGCTCCGACTGTTCAATAGAAAGCCGGAGCGCCTTGGCGTTCTTCAGTCAGAGATAGCAAGCATCCGTCTCCGCCATTCTGAGGGAGCGGCGCTAGACCCATGCGAGGAGGCGTGTGTCCTCCTCGGGGCCCGCCTCCATCCCGCGGAGGCAACGTGCGGATTGCTCCGCCACGTCCCTCTCCCGTGCATGCCGCCGACTCCAGAGTGCGCGTGCGGGCCGGCGGCGCGGGCACAAGCACCCAACGCTGGCTGTGTGGAGGAGCGGCCGACGGGGAAGGAGATGGTGCAGACTGTGTTGTCCTTGCGTCGCTACGCGCGGGCCGGCGGCGCGGGCACAAGCACCCAACGCTGGCCACATGGACGAGCGGCCAGCGGAGGAAGGAGACGACAAGGAGCCGGTGTGGACTGTGCTGCCCTTCTGTCGCTGCGTGCTGGCCGGAAGGGTCCAGCTCCAACGTCCGCGCTCCAGTTCCGGAGCTGCCGCCGGTCTCCACCTTGGACCGCTCCAGCACAATGTAGAGGGCCATCTTCTCCTCGTAGTCGAGCTCCGAGCCGGAGTAGCTGCCGGAGTAGCTGCCGGAGCTGCTCATCGTCGTGGATGGGGTTGGAATCGGCGAGGGAGAGGAGTGGACGAAGCGAGAGAGAGGGAGAGAGTGAGCTAGAGTTTGAGCTCGCCGTCTGGATTGGTTTTTTTATGGGGTCGGTGGTTGGCCGGGCCTGTCAGGTGGATGCGCCCGGGCGAGCCCGGTCCGCCTTAAATCCGCCCTATTAATTTTTACGCTTGATACGAGGGGTTCCAGTCAGCCCGACGTTTGTCCGCAGTTTGAGATCTGTTTGGGTCGATTTATTTGACCGGTTAATGACCGGACGGCCTATCAAAACGTTTGAGACAGATATGAGAGGTGCTGTAGATGCTCTTACCACGTCCGAACGTGCAACCCAGGTTCGCGATAATGCATTTTTTGCCACGTCCGAAGGTGCAACACAGGTTCACGATAATGCATTTTTTGCCATGTCCGGAGGTGCAACGCAGGTTCACGATAAATGCTTTTTCTTGTGCACTGGGCCCACCTGCACAGTGAAGGTGCACGGAAGCACTGTTCGCTACAAGATCAAAAGTATGCCCCCTCAAAAAAATAAATGTGAGCCTGGACCAGGTACACATGCCAGGTTCCTACTCCTGGTCGACCCAACGCGATCGGGCAAAAGCACTCAGACTGGGCGAAGAGATCTCTAGACTGGGTACACTATGACTGACTACACCTAACCTATGGTCGTGACCATCACAACCATGAGGCATGCGATTGAGGTTGAGAGGTTGTGATCTGGCTCGACCACTGCATATATAACAAGGATCTTCGTGAAAGATTCACCGACCATTGCCTTGTAGTTATCCCAAGCATAATCCTCGGCCAAGGGGATCATGGTGCAGATAGGACTTGTGTCGGCGTCATATCTCCCTTTCAACCTTACTACAGAACTTCCTTCCACATCCATCACTTGCCTCACCTTATCAACAAGAGTTGGATTCTTAGGAAAACACAATGCACGACTTTGGGTGTTCACAAACTCCACACCGGTGCTGCCGGATTGGATGTTAAAAGCATCACCATGATGTAAATGGACTACGTTACGATACGCCATCCTACATAAAAAGACAATATAGCCAACATTAACCCAGTTCACACGTGACAAGTTCAACATACTAGAAATGATTTCCATTGGCTGGCACCCTCCTATTACCTAATGATGTGTCATAAACAACTGATATACATCCTCTCAAGTTGATTCGTAAGAAGATTACTTGTTGGTTTTGCTAGATATGGCTGCTTCTGCATTGTCTCCACCCTCGGACTCTACGACCACTGGGGAGTTGGGGTTGGGGGTCGAGGTTGGTAAGAGGGGCCGTAGGAAAGAGAGACCGGCCGCCGCCGGCAAGCCTTCCTCGAATGGGCCGTTGGGTCCGTGGGGAACACTAGGACGAGTCGACGAGGTTGGGTGAACACTACGAGTGTGGCTCTTTGAAGGGGACGACTTGTTTGGGGAGGGGGGGAGGGGGGGTGAGCGGAGCTCAAATGGATACCAAGGTGCCCTAAAAAGGACACGTCATCCGAGGGCATGACCAGCCTAATGGACATGGCATGCCTAATTGTAAGGCGGCGCCATAGACGGCGGCTACGCAAGTGTACAGCCACGCCAAACAAAAGGGCGTACTTAAAATATTGAAACACCAAACCGTAAGGCGTTTCAAGACGCGAACTTGCCAAATTGAATGGCGTATTCATATTCATGTACTGACGCCTATCACTTAGGCGTTTCACTTGTACATCAGAACACCTAAGTAGGAGGTGGATGTACTGACGCGAGGGTTCTCGGTATTGCAAGCAGGCCAGATATTCCATCGAAAGTCGCGCCTTTTGTATATGGCGCGTCATTGCCGGCGCCACGTTGACGGCATGACTGATGACCGTGGACCGTGACCGGTCAAAGACGCCTTCGCGGGCGGCGTGGTGACGTGCAAGTGTCGCGCCTGCCGGTCCAGCGCGAAAGGGGTCTATGAGTTTTTTAGGGGTCAGTTGGCGAAATAAAGACCTCCAGGGGTCATTATGTAAAAATAATACACCAGGTTCCAACTCCTTCCTGGTCGACCCAACGCGATCGGGCAAAAGCACAACTACGATCCAAAAGCAGAGCATGTCGGGAGACCGTGTCGGACAAGAATATTTAATAATAACGAAAAAACAAATTGGATGGGGGCACCTGCATGCATGTGTTAACGCAGCTGCATGCATACGTGGGCCCGCACACGCACGCAACCAGACCCGTCCATCTGCAAGTCATTTATTTTATTACCGTCCACTCGTTAACCCTTGTGCACTTCATTAATCAACTACGCGGTCCTAACCAATATATTTAAGTGGGCCATTCAATGCCATGTTGCATTAAATAAACACGGTACAGAGTACTTCCTCCGTCAAAAAATATTCGGTACTCCCTCTGTTCGGAAATACTTATCATCAAAATAGATAAATTGGGATGTATTTAGATATATTTTAGTTTTAAATACATCATTTTTTGTTCATTTTCATGACAAATATTTTCGGACGGAGGGAGTAGCAAATTAGTGCTAGATACATCCATTTTAAGGAACAAACTTTTTCGAAAGGAGGGAGTAGTATTTTTTAGTTACACTTTCGGTAATCTCTCCATCCATATATACAGGGCCTAAGAGCATCTATAGTCGGATGCCTCAAACCCGCCTCATACGCTCGGGCGGCCCGCCCGGTCATGTTTTTTCAACCTAGACCACGCCTCAAACGGGCATCAAACACCCGAGCTGACCGCCACCCCTTATATCCATCCTAAATATGGGGCAGATACGGATGTGCCCGGGCACTCCCGCCACGTCGGACAGACAAGGGGTCCCAGCCGGAAACACCCTCAAACCCGGCGGTACGAAACTCGTCTCCTCTGTCGGACCGGTGGCGCCGCATAGTGCCTTCCCCGGCTATTTAAGTCGATCGGCGGCACCGAAACCCTATCATCCATCCACATTTTCCTCCTCCTGTCCGCCACCGCTTCCACTTTCCACTACACCCATCCGCCTAGTGGCCATGCCTCCATGCCGCACTAGTAGAAAACAGGGCTATGGTCCAGGCCGCATCATCCCATTAGTCCCAGTTCAGTCTAGAACCGGGACCAATGTGGGCATTGGTCCCGGTTCGTGAGCCCAGGGGGCCGGCCGAGCTACGTGGGCCATTGGTCCCGGTTCATCTGGACCTTTTGGTCCCGGTTGGTGGGATGAACCGGGACCAAAGGGCCTCCCTCCTGGCCCACCACCATTGGTCCCGGTTCATGCCACGAACCGGGACCAAAGGCTGCCCTTTAGTCCCGGTTCATGCCACGAACCGGGACCAATGAATTGCCTATATATACCCCCTCGCGCAAGAGCAGAGCACAGTGCTCTGTTTTTTCTGGCCGAGGGGGAGAGGGCTTTGTGGTGCTCTAGCTCACCTCCTATGCACATGAGGTGTTCGATGGAATGCCCGAGCCACACTACTTAAACTTTCTCCTCTCAAAACTCGACCTCCAAGCTCCATTTTCCTCGAGATTTGTCTAGATTTAGCGGTCCGTCACACCCCGTCCCCGTCTTCACCGCCGTCGATCACCCGCGCCGATCTCATCACCGACACCACCGTGGTGAGCCTCTTATTCTTATCTTCTTTCTGAAAGGAAAAATATTCTTACTTGTATGTTTAGATAGATACTTGTATCATTTTCTTACATTTTTATTGCATCTTATATAGTGCGATGGTTTTGGTATCCGCCCCCGTCGGCCCTCGTCCTGTCTATGATTCGGATTTGGTATGTATATTATCTTTATAACTATTGGTTCATTTATTGTTTATGAAAATTATGCCGACCAACGTGACATAGATTTTATTTATCTAGGATGTATGTGAATCGGAAATGCCAACCGACCTTGTCGAGAGGTTAAATTTAGTTGAAGAAGAAAACAATTTGTTGAAGGAAAAAATAAAAAAAATTGAGGAGGAGAAGATGATATTGGAGTTGCATGTTGCGGATGTCGTCGATGATCACAAGATCAAGATGGATGCAATGCGCTTGAAGATTAGAAAGATTAGAAAATATGCCATTCATACCGAGGCTTGGTATCATTATGCCGTTGGATCAATTGTTACCTTGGTTGCGATTATGATCGCATTTGTTTTCGCATTGAAATGTTTTACATGGTTTCAATGTATGGTTTAATTAATTAGATGCTCTGGAGAGCTATATGTTATTAGATGAGAACTATGTATGCACTTTGGTTTTAATGTGATGATGAACTTCTATTAATTTGGACACTTAATTATATATAATGCACGCAGATGAACCGGCAATGGATGTACGGTGACAGACACACCCGTGAGTACATTAAGGGCGTGCATGAGTTTCTCGATGCGGCTGAGGCAAACAAGCAGAATGGTTTTATGTGTTGTCCATGCACTGAATGTGGGAATACGAGGTCTTACTCTAACCGGAAAATCCTTCACTCCCACCTGCTTTACAAGGGTTTCATGCCACACTATAATGTTTGGACGAGGCACGGAGAAATAGGGGTTATGATGGAAGACGGCGAAGAAGAAGAGTACGATGACAACTATGTGCCCCCTGAATACGGTGATGCTGCAACGGGGGGAGCTGGTGAAGATCAAGAGGAACCAGACGATGTGCCCAATGATGCTGCCACGGGTGAAGCTGCTGAAGATCAAGAGGAACCAAACGATGTGCCCGATGATGATGATCTCCGCCGGGTCATTGTCGATGCAAGGACGCAATGCATTAGTCAAAAGAAGCTGAAGTTCGATCGCATGTTAGAGGATCACAAAAAAGGGTTATACCCCAATTGCGAAGATGGCAACACAAAGCTCGGTACCGTACTGGAATTGCTGCAGTGGAAGGCAGAGAATGCTGTGGCTGACAAAGGATTTGAGAAGCTACTGAAAATATTGAAGAAGAAGCTTCCAAAGGATAACGAATTGCCCGACAGTACATACGCAGCAAAGAAGGTCGTATGCCCTCTAGGATTGGAGGTGGAGAAGATACATGCATGCCCTAATGACTGCATCCTCTACCGCGGTGCATACAAGGATCTGAACGCATGCCCGGTATGCGGTGCGTTGCGGTATAAGATCAGACAAGATGACCCCGGTGATGTTGACGGCGAGCCCCTCAGGAAGAGGGTTCCTGTGAAGGTGATGTGGTATGCTCCTATAATACCACGGTTGAAACATCTGTTCAGAAACGAAGAGCATGCCAAGTTGATGCGATGGCACAGTGAGAACCGAAAGAAAGACGGGAAGTTGAGAGCACCCGCTGACGGGTCGCTGTGGAGAAAAATCGAGAGAAAGTACTGGGATGAGTTTGCAAAGGACCCGAGGAATGTATGGTTTGCTTTAAGCGCGGATGGCATTAATCCTTTCGGGGAGCAGAGCAGCAATCACAGCACCTGGCCCGTGACTCTATGTATGTATAACCTTCCTCCTTGGATGTGCATGAAGCGGAAGTTCATTATGATGCCAGTTCTCATCCAAGGCCCTAAGCAACCCGGCAACGAAACTGATGTGTACCTAAGGCCATTAGTTGAAGAACTTTTACAGCTGTGGAATGGAAACGGTGTACGTACGTGGGATGAGCACAGACAGGAGGAATTTAACCTTAAGGCGTTGCTGTTCGTGACCATCAACGATTGGCCCGCTCTCAGTAACCTTTCAGGACAGACAAACAAAGGATACCACGCATGCACGCACTGTTTAGATGACACTGAAAGTATATACCTAGACAAATGCAGGAAGAATGTGTACCTGGGCCATCGTCGATTTCTTCCGACCAACCATCAATGTCGAAAGAAAGGCAAGCATTTCAAAGGCGAGGCAGATCACCGGAAGAAGCCCGCCATGCGCACCGGTGATCACGTGCTTGCTATGGTCAATGATTTACACTACGTAATCTTTGGAAAGGGTCCCGGTGGACTAGCTGTTCCGAATGACGCTGAGGGACACGCACCCATGTGGAAGAAGAAATCTATATTTTGGGACCTACCCTACTGGAAAGACCTAGAGGTCCGCTCCTCAATCGACGTGATGCACGTGACGAAGAACCTTTGCGTGAACCTGCTAGGCTTCTTGGGCGTGTATGGGAAGACAAAAGATACACCTGAGGCACGGGAGGACATGCAACGTTTGCACGAAAAAGACGGCATGCCTCCGAAGCAGTATAAAGGTCCTGCCAGCTACGCTCTTACGAAAGAAGAGAAAGAAATCTTCTTTGAATGCCTGCTCAGTATGAAGGTCACGACTGGCTTCTCGTCGAATATAAAGGGAATAATAAATATGCCAGAGAAAAAGTTTTAGAACCTAAAGTCTCATGAATGCCACGTGATTATGACGCAACTACTTCCGGTTGCATTGAGGGGGCTTCTACCAGAAAACGCCCGATTAGCCATTGTGAAGCTATGTGCATTCCTCAATGCAATCTCTCAGAAGGTGATCGATCCAAAAATCGTATCAAGGCTAAGGAGTGATGTGGCGCAATGTCTTGTCAGTTTCGAGCTGGTGTTCCCACCATCCTTCTTCAATATCATGACGCACGTCCTAGTTCATCTAGTCGACGAGATTGTCATCCTGGGGCCCGTATTTCTACACAATATGTTCCCCTTTGAGAGGTTCATGGGAGTCCTAAAGAAATATGTCCGTAACCGCGCTAGGCCAGAAGGAAGCATCTCCATGGGCCATCAAACAGAGGATGTTATCGGGTTTTGTGTTGACTTTATTCCTAGCCTTAACAAGATAGGTCTCCCTAAATCGCGGTATGAGGGGAGACTGACTGGAAAAGGCACTCTTGGAAGAGACTCAATAATATGCAGGGATGGATATTATTGGTCTCAAGCACACTACACAGTTCTATAGAACTCTACCTTGGTGACCCCGTATGTCGATGAACACAAGAATAGTCTGCGCTCCAAACACCCGGAGCAATGCGATGACTGGATTACATGTGAACACATCAGGACTTTCAGCAGTTGGTTGGAAACACGTCTCAGAGGTGACAACACTGTTTGTGATGAGTTGTACTTGTTGTCCAGGGGACCATCTTTGACTGTATTGACTTACAGAGGATACGAGATAAATGGGAATACATTTTACACGATCGCCCAAGATCAAAAGAGCACCAACCAAAACAGCGGTGTCCGCTTTGATGCAGCAACCGAGAGGCGGAAAGGACACATATTATGGTTACATAGTGGACATATGGGAACTTGACTACGGACCTGATTTTAAGGTCCCTTTGTTTAAGTGCAAATGGGTCAATCTGTTAGGCGGCGGGGTACAGGTAGACCCACAGTACGGAATGACAACAGTGGATCTGAAAAATCTTGGGTACACTGACGAACCGTTCGTCCTAGCCAATGATGTGGCACAGGTTATCTATGTGAAGGACATGTCTACCAAACCGAGAAAAAGATAAGATAAGGAAGCGAATACATCATACGATGAGCCAAAGCGCCACATAGTTCTTTCAGGAAAAAGGGACATCCTGGGAGTGGACGGCAAGACAGACATGTCTGAAGATTAAGAAAAGTTTCATGAAATTCCTCCCTTCAATGCCAAGGCTGATCCAAGCATCCTGATAAACAATGAAGATTATCCATGGTTACGGCGCAATAAGCAAATGACACAAGCGAAGAAAAAGTGAAGACTTTCTCCCACAATAAGAAAATGCTATGTGGGTGAAATTATGATACCATCCCAACTTTCAACTTTTTCAGAGTTCATTTGAAATGCTTTCATGTCTTATGGTTTGAAACTTTGATACTTCGAAAGTGATTGTCCATTTTGTACACGAAGTGCATCAAGTTTTTGTCGTAACCCTCTCTACTTTTTGGAACATGCTATGTGGGTGAAATGATGATACCATGCCAACTTTCAACCTTTTCAGAGTTCATTTTGAAATGCTTTCCAATTTCAGAGTCATTTAGCTCAAAGAATGAATTAATAGCAAACAGAATGAACTACAAAACTTTTATGAAAATAAAAACAATCAATTAAAATATTATGTTATGATCAACTAAAATAAAACTATAATATTCTTCAATAGCAAAAAGAATATAATTTTTGTGACCTAAAATCAAACTATAAGTATTTAATTGTAAGTATGAATAAAAAATAAATAGCAAAGAAGAAAAAAATTCTAATTTTATAGTAAATTTATTCATAAACTAGTGATTCACACAAATTTTTAAAAATTCAAATTTAAACTATTTAAAATTTAAAACTAATGGCACTAACAGAAATTTTATAATTTTTGTGACCTAAAAGCAAAAAGAAATCACTAAAAAACTGTAAGTATTTAGTTGTAAGTAGAAATAAAAAATAAATAGAAAAAAAATTCTAATTTTATAGTAAAGTTATTCATAAACTAGTGATTCACACAAATTTTTAAAAATTCAAATTTAAACTATTTAAAATTTAAAACTAATGGCACCAACAGAAAGTTTATAATTTTTGTGACCTAAAAGCAAAAAGAAATCACTAAAAAACTATAAGTATTTAGTTTTAAGTAGAAATAAAAAAATTAAAAACCAAAAAATGTAGAAATAAAAAAGAAAAAACCAAAAAAATGCCACCTACTGGGCCTCCACGGCCTGAATACAACTAGAAACCCTACATGGGCCAGGATTCAGGCCCGCAGAGGCCCAATAGGCCCACAGGCAGTAGCAGGTTTAGGCCCGAAAGCCTGCATTAGAGAGGAGCTCGAATGGGGAGGCAGAGCATCGCTTATAAACCAGTGCCGGCGCCCTTCAGCTAGCGATGTGGGACTAAACTTTTGGGCGCGGGATGCACAAGGGCATTGGTCCCGGTTGGTGGCACCAACCGGGACTAAAGGGGGCATTGGTCACGGTTCGTGGCACCAACCGGGACCAATGCCCCCCTTTAGTCCCGGTTGGTGCCACCAACTGGGACCAAAGGCCGCCGCTTCCCGCCCTTTGGGCTGCCGAAAATTGGCCTTTGGTCCCGGTTCGTGGCACCAACCGGGACCAAAGGGGGGCATTGGTCACGGTTCGTGCCACGAACCGGGACCAATGCTCTGGCTATATATACAAACACTTGGGAAATTTCTGTCAACTGCTCCCATTCGCCCCGACGCCGCCTCGAGCCCGTCGTCGTCGTCGTCGCCGCCCCGAGCCCGTCGTCGCCCCGCGCCGTCGCCCCGCGCCCGCCGCCATCGCCCCGCCCTGCCCCGCCGTCTCCCCGCCCCGCCCTGTCGCCACCCCGAGCCCGTACGTCGTCGCCCCGCGCCGTCGCCCCGCCCTGTCGCCGCCCCGAGCCCGCCCCGTCGCCGCCCCGAGCCCACCGCCGCCCCGCCCCGTCGTCGCCCCGCGCCGGCGCCGGCCCTAGGTTGATGATATATATATGATGATGTTGATGATGTTTTTTTTCCTGTTGATGATATGATGATGTTTTTTCTGTTGATGATATGATGATGTTTTTTTTCTGTTGATGATATATGTGATGATGTTTTTTTTCATATATGCATTTTTTCATATATGTATTAATTTTTTTAAGTTGTTCGTAGATATCGATTTTAGGTTAGTGCATTTTATCACTGATTTTAGGTTAGTTGAGCCTCTTTAGTGCATTTTATGTTTGTTGCATTTTAGGTTAGTGCATTTTATGTTAGTGGAGAGGAAAAAGTAAAATAAGGAAAAGGAAAATAAGTAGAGAAAGAAGGAGAAGAAGAAGGAGAAGACGAGGAGAGGAAGAAAAGGAAGAGGAGAAGAAGAAAAGAATAGAGGAGAAGAAGAGAAAATTAGAATATATATTCTATTTTCTCTTTTCTCCTTTATTCCTTTCTTCTTCTCCTCTTTTTTTTCTTCGACACATGGGGGGGTCGAGAACGTCGGACATTCATGATAGAGGCGAGGAAGAATGGGAAGAAGAGGGAGAAGAAGAGGAGAGGAAGAAGAGGGAGAAGAAGAGGAGAGGAAGAAGACGAGGAGAAATAAATAAGAAGAAGAAAAAAGAAGAAAAAGAAGAGGAGAAGAAGAAAGGAATAGAGGAGAAGAAGAGAAAAATAGAATATATATTCTATTTTCTATTTTCTCCTCTATTCCTTTCTTCTTCTCCTCTTTTTTTTCTTCTTTTTTTTCTTCGACACGTGGGGGGGGGGGGTCGAGAACGCCGGACATTCATGAGAGAGGCGAGGAAGAAGGGGAAGAAGAGGGAGAAGAAGAGGAGAGGAAGAAGAGGAAGTCTTCTCCTCTATTCTTTCTTCTCTTCTTTTTTCTTCTTCTTCTTCTTCCTCTTTATTTTATCGGGAACGAGGGTCGTCGAGAGGGTCGCCGAGCGGTAGAGGAGAAACCCTAAATAGAAAGTATCGTCGGTGTGAGATACATGTACCGTCGGTGTCGGACACTACATCCACATCCCACAAGTGGCGCGGGCTTCGACGCCCACATCACTTGTGGGACGTGGATGTAGTGTCTGACACCGAAGGCCACATGTATCTCACACCCACGATACTTGCTAGCTATTTAGGGTTTCCTCTATCTCTTCTTCTCCACTATTCCTTTCTTCTTCTCCTCTTTTTTTTCTTCTTTCTTCTTCTTCTTCTTCTTAATTTTTATCGGGAACGAGGGTGTCGAGGATCGCCGAGGGGTCGAGGGTCGGGAACTAGGGTAGAGGGTCGAGGGTCGTTAAGGGGTCAAGGGTCGAGGGTTTCAGGGTCGAGGGTTCGAGGGTTCTATAGGGTCGAGGGTTCCAGCAGGGTCGTCTAGGGGTCGAGGGTTCCAGGGTCGTCGAGGGTTCGAGGGGTCGAGAGAGGTTTCCTAGTGTCAAAGTATTGAAGAAATCCATGCCTTCATCATTAGCCGGAAGTAACCAGGGCATGTTGGTACGAAGTTCTACAAAGTTGTTCTGGCATGGAGTCCCGGATAGAATAATCCGCCTTTTGGTACGAATTCAGCAAAGGCCTTCCAAATAGCGATATTCGCAAGGCTCTTTCTGAACTTTGTACCAAAAAGCGAATTATCCTATCTGGGACTCCGTTCCAGAACAACTTTGAAGAGCTTCGTACCATCATGCACATGTTACTTTCGCCTAATGATGAAGACATGGTTTTGTTGAATCCTTTGACACTAGGCAACCTCCCGACCCCTCGGCGACCCTCTCGAACATGAGAGGAAGAAGAGGGTCGTCTAGGGGTCGAGGGTTCGAGGGTTCTTCTCCTCTATTCTTTCTTCTCCTCTTTTTTTTCTTCTTCTTCCTCTTTTTTTATCGGGAACGAGGGTCGTCGAGGGACATAGATGTAGTGTCGTCGTTGTTGATATATACCCCCTCCCGATAGCTTACTATGATTAGGTAGCTAGTTCTACGTTTGGCACTAATATATCCATCTGTCATGTTTGAATAATAATTGCCATGTTGTAAATATTTGTAGAAACTATGGACACCGCCCTAGACGAAGCAACAAAAGAAGCGTTGTTGAGGGAGATAATCGCACAAGGAAGTGATGTCGTCTCGTACTATCTCAATGAAACCGATGGTCTGGAAGGAGAGGGTGAACAAGCTGGCTACGGTGACCTAATGCCGGTGCAAGAAGAAGAACATGAGGACGGCTCCGGTGACCCAATGCCGGTGCAAGAAGGAGACCGTGATGACGGCTCCGGTGACCGAACCGAGTACGGCCAGGTATATATATTAGTTAAGCCTATGCTGACTAGCTGATTGATGCATTCATTGTTTTGGCATGTACACATATTAATTAAGTCTTTGTTCTTTTTTCTAGCCCTCCGGATCGAGCACAACTTCGGTAAAGAGACGAGGCCCGAAGAAAAAGTTGAGCTCGGATGAAAAGCTTGAGATCACAGCAATCGCGCCCGACGGCCAACCTATTGAACCCCGCCGGACAAAGAGCGCATTTGTTGCTCAGTGCGGGGTTCTGGTTAGGGACAAGATCCCGATAAGCATCCAACAATGGTTTAAGCCGGCTACAGAAGACCCTGAGGTGTCTTATGTCAATGATATGCAGAAAAATGATCTTTGGACTGAGCTGAAGTCAAATTTCACCCTACCGCCTGAGGATAATCCAGAGAACCCAGTTAAAGAGAAATTAATCAAGTCTTTTGCTCTGAAGAGGATGGCAGAACTATTCAGGAGGTGGAAGAAAGAGCTGAATAATAAGTTTGTCGAAAATAATGAGACACCAGAATTCAAGGGAAGATATGAGAAGATCAGAGATCACTGGCCCGCATTTGTGGCCCACAAGACATCGGAAAAGAGTCAGAAGATGTCAGCGACAAACAAGCAAAATGCTGCGAAGAAGAAGCTTCACCATCGCACGGGGTCAGGTGGCTACCTCGTAGCCCGGCCTAAGTGGTCCAAGGTTGAGAATGATCTGGTTCGTAAAGGGATCGAACCGGAGACAAATAACTGGCCAGACCGTTGCCGGACTTGGTTCTTCGGGGCTGGCGGAACCTTGGACCCTGAAACAGGGAAGTGCATTTGGACGAACGAACAAATGGACATACCAGTCAGTAAGCTTAAGCAGTATATCGAAGCAGCGCAGGAAGGGACGTTCTTTCCAGATAGAGAGCACGACGAGCTCACAATGGCCCTCGGGAATCCTGAGCACCCTGGACGGACACGAGGCACGCCAGGCTCCGTTCCGTGGAAGGTTGGGTTTCCGGACGCAGGCGGTTACAAATCCCATGAGAGGAGGAAAAAAGTGCAGCAGACCGAACTGCAGGCGCTGCACGCAAGGGTACAAGCGATAGAGGAACGAGAAAAAAATCGCAGCAAACGTACTGCCGAAGCCTCCCCCGAAGCTACCCCGCCATCTCAGCGCAGAAGCAGCGTGGCTTCCACCGAGCTGCTTCAGCCGGAGCATGCCTTGACGGCTCCTGCCAGCTATCCTGTGGATGCTATAACGGAGTCTCAAAATTGCCACCTTATGACGCAATGGATGAATTTGAAGGTCAAGGCGGCTGTTGGCTCTGTTTATCCTACTGAACCCGGCGCAACTTTTCACTGCCGGCCGATTCCAGAAGGATATGCTAGGGTGATGGTGGATGAGATAACGGAGGGATTTGAGGACCTCCTGCTTGACCACCCTACCGATGAAGGGGAGACTCGGCTGGGGTCTGCTCTGAAGACTCCATGCCTATGGCGGAAGGAGCTCATCAACCTTCCGAACTGGACGCCTCCGCCTCCTCCTCCTCCTCCGGCGAGTTAGGGCACTCCGCCTCCTCCACCGCCTCCTCCTCCAGCGAGTGACGATCAGGGCCCTCGGCCGGCTCCTTCTCCGACGCGTGGCGGCACTCCGCCTCCGTCTCCGCCTGTGCCGACGCGCCCGAGCAGCCAGCCTCCTCCTTCTCCGCCTCGTCAGCAAGGGCGGAAGAGACCTGCCGCCGCTCCAGCTGCTCCGGCGGGTCGTAGTCCTTCTCCTCCGCCTCTTAAGCAAGTAAAGAAGACAACCGCTTCGTCTGCTCGGTCGGCGTCTAGCAGTACAACCAGAGGCGGGAGGACATACAGATTCGGTCCTTCTCTGAAGACTCCAGAGAAGTTACCATACGAGAGGACCCAGGAGGAGAACGCCGAGATCGCGCGAGAAGAAGTGAGGAAATTCTTTGAAGGGGTGAAAGCAAAGAAACATCCACCTCCGGAGGAGAAGGTAGATCGGGTGAAAGTGAAGCGCACTCTGGCTGCCCTGACAAAACCACCGAAGTCTGATCCGCCGAAAGGAAACTATGACCGCATTATTGGAAATGAATTTGCCGAAGCGGAGCGGTCGGGAAGTACTGTCAGTGATCAAAGGCTGAAAGAACGACGAGCTGGGAAACAAATTGCCCAGCTCGGCAAACAAGCGAAGCAATCATGCCCCCCGCTCAAGGTGCCTAGCCACAACGTCGCTAATGATCCGAGGATGGTGCCCGGTTATAGCAATCTTGCAGATTACCTGCCCGACGAAGTACATTATGAACCCATGGAGATGCAGATACAAAGATACGAGTACGGGAAGCCTCTCGTCGAAGATGAAAGATCTCTATCAACGATGATGCGAAGATTGCATGATTGGTACTTGAAAATCTGCAGAGACTCTGGGGGGAGGAGTACTTTGTATGTGAAAGTTAAAAAGGAGCATGACCTCGTTGGAATTGATCTGTTGCCTGTTCCATTTGAGGAGTTCTATCAGTTTTTCAATCAATTGGCCCTCGATAAAAGAACGGTCGCCTGCTACTGTCTGTAAGTAGTACTACTTCTATCATTAAGTTTCTCTATATAGCTTAGCTCTTTCATTGCATGTATTTATAATCATCCTCACTATATTATGCAGATTGAAGATCGTCGAATTGAAGAAAAGACAAGTCGGTGATATTGGGTTCATTAACACATATCTCATAGATGCAACTCAGGTTAAACTTCATGCCGCAGCTACCGAGGCCAACTTGCTACAATCGTTCGTAATAAATCAAAACAAAGATATAATACTCTTTCCTTACAACTTCAAGTGAGTGTTACTGTCTTGTGCGTATTCGGTTTCCCTTATATATATATATTAGTCAAGGTTATAGTAATGTAATTGATGAGTTATGCATGTGTGTGCAGTTACCACTATATTCTTCTAGAGATTAAGCTTGAGCAGGGACTAGTAATTGTCTTAGACTCAAAACGAAAAGATCCCCAGGACTATGCGGACATGACTCAAATGCTCGAGAGGTAAGTTAAATCGATCATTATCCACCATATCAGCAACTTTGTTCATTTCCTGATATCAAGTAATTGTTTTCTTTGTCCGGCAGGGTTTGGAGAAAATTCACCAAAAAAGTTCCGGGACTGCCGAAGGAGCTGGAATTTAGACACCCGAAAGTAAGTACTATAGTAGCATGTTCCGCGCATCTCCTAGTGATTCAAGCGCTAGTTTCATCAATACCATTTAGCATTCTTGCTTATCAGTTTGATTGACCTCTATTTCTTGTAAAGTGGTTGTGGCAGGAACAAGGGAATGATTTCTGTGGATACTACATCTGCGAGTCCATCCGCCACACGACGTGTGAGCGGGGCGGGTACTCTAACGAACAATATGAAGTACGTAAATAACAACATTCACAATTTTATTTTATTACCATCATTTGTGTTGAGTTTCATTCATTCATATATATATGTATTGACTCCCTTCTTCAAATTAGATGTTTCGGAAGCGGGATGAACTCCTAGCACCAGCTCGCATGCGAGCAATTCAAGAGGAATTGGCGGCATTCTTTCTTGACCACGTGATCCCTGAAGATGGGGAATTCTATGTGAACCCTGAGTCCGTATGATTATATTTGTAAGAGATAATTATTGTATATATGTAGCCGGTAGTGTCAGATAGATATACGAGAACTTGTTGTTCGACCAATCTCTCGGAGAAGGAGAGGTGGTCGATATCACTTCTCTTTGTATGCATATATGTTCATGACGATCTTCTGTTTCCTTCGTTTGCTTTACTAGCTAGCCAGCGTGTCTAGTCCTCTCTATACGTATGTATAGTACGTAGCGTCGACCAAGCACGGACATAAGAGAGGACACTTCTCTATATTAATTATAGCTAGCTAACACAATATATGAAACACCTAAATTAACCCCCCAAAACCCCCAACCCCCCTTTAAAAAAAACAAAAACCCCAGCCACAGAAATGCTGATGCGTGGATGCCTATTGGTCCCGGTTGGTGCCACCAACCGGGACCAAAGGGTCTCCTGACTGGGCTCTGCGCACTGCCCACGTGGAGGGGCTTTAGTCCCGGTTCTGGATTGAACCGGGACTAAAGGGGGGAGGTATTAGTACCGACACTTTAGTCCCGGTTCAGGAACCGGGACTAAAGGCCCTTACGAACCGGGACTGTAGGCCCTTTCTACCAGTGCCGCCGGGTGAGGAGCGAGCCATTTCTGATGCCGCAGCGCCGGCTCGAGCTCCTTGAGCAGATCCGGGCTAGGCGCGAAGCCCGGATCGCCGCGGGGCTACCTCCAGATGTAGTGGATCCGGATGAGGAGTTGGAGGAGGAGGAGGTGGAGGAGGACGAGGACTTTAAGAAGGCGGGTGATGAGTCGGAGGAGGAGGAGAATGTGGGGGACGTTGGCGATGGGGATCTGCAGGCGGAGCAGCAGGCCATCCTCGATTCCCTCTGGTCGGAGTCGGCTGCGGAGGCAAGACACCGTCGCCGGCAGGAGATGGAGGCGCAACAAGCCGCGGAGGAGGCGGAGATGCACACCTATATGGATGAGGTCGAGCAGGAGGAGGATGCGCCGGAGCCCTCCTCCCCGCCCGTCCTGCTGGCGCCCGACACCATCATCGTGGACATCTCTGACGATGAAGACTAGCAAGGAAAATATGTAAGATTTCTTTGCATGACTTGTATGGATATAGGAGATAAAATATAAGAAAGGCAAATGCAGAGCTATTAATTTAAAACGTGACCGGTCATTGTTTATAGATATGCCCGATCGTGTCCGCAGACGTTTAAAAGACCGGATTTGCAAAGTCTGGATGTAGATACTCTTAACTCACTTCCCTCGCAAAGCCAGCAAGTGAAATGAAAAGAAATGTTGGTGAGGAGATGCCCATCTACCCGGTCGTGGCGGCTGTTGACCATTTTTTGGCATGCGCAGCGCGGGAGATTTCCCGCCGCTCGGAATGCGTTGCACGGGCAACACGTACACGTCACCCCATATACACACAGTCGGTTCGGTCCGATGCACCGGAGTTAGTCGCCGTGCGGGCAAACACGCTGCCGGCGTGGTCTATCCTTATGCCTCCGTTCAGTCGACCACCAATCACCACCATTCTCCACGCCTTCTCACCTTATCTCTTCTTTTTCTTGAGATATCATTAGTTTTTACATATATGATTACTCCTGCATGGATCAATCACAATATGTGTTTTGTGTAAAATGCATCTTGATGTTTCATGCAATGCACAGACATCTTGCTAGTAATAAATTAAAGGCGACCGAGACTACGTAGTATCCGATGCACCTTCATAATTTTACCACGTCCGAAGGTGCAACACAAGTTCACGATTATGCATTTTTTGTCACGTCCGAAGGTGCAACACAGGTTCGGGATAATGCATTTTTTGCCACGCCTGGAGGTGCAACGCAGGTTCACTATAAATGCATTTTTTGTCCACTGGGCCCACCTGCACTGCCGGTGCACGGTAGCACTGTTCGCTACAGATCAAAAGTGCGAGCCTGGACCAGGTACATTCGTTCCAGGTTCCAACTCCTGGTCGACCCAAGCCGATCGGGCAAAAGCAGAGCATGTTGGGAGATCGGACAAGCATATTTAATAATAACCAAAGACAAACTGGATGGGGGCACCTGCATGCATGTGTTCACGCTGCTGCATGCATACGTGGGCCCGCACACGCACGCAACCAGACCCGTCCATCTGCAAGTCATTTATTTTATTACTAGCCGTTGACCACTTCATTAATCAACTAGGAGTACACGGTCCTAAGCAACACATTTACTGCCATGTTGCATTAAATAACCACGGCTCTACAGCATGTTGCATTTAAGTACTACTCGGAGTAGTAGTACTCCAACCCCCGACACATACAAGCATGCATGGGTCCAATATTTTTTTGCCTATCGCAATCGAGCCCTTTCCTGGAAAAGCGCAATCATCCTTTTTTTAGATTGGGTTGGCCCGTGCGTGCGTGCATGGTCTTTATTCTTCTGATTGCATGGCTACCACTTTTGACGATGTACGTACTACCTTGAAGTTCGGTCGTTCTTTTTTTGTGCACGTCCAAATCTTTTTTTTTGCATGGTAATACGTGTCTAAAAAAAAGATTTTGTGCACGTCCAAATCTGGCGACATGGATTTCGAACCAACATTTTTACTACTATACTGTATTTAATACGTGTACTGCTTGACATTAATTAATATTTAATCCAAGTTTGATTTTTTCGGCTCACATCGACTGGAAGCTTTATAATTCATTCACATGTAGACAGGAGCACATATATACACAAGTTATTTAGGGGCACACGGGCTAGCAAGCAATGGCCGGCATCTTTGCCTTAGATGTAAACAAACTCTCAGCATCCACGTACGTACACACTTACGCTAATACTTGTCTCAGGTTCTAGCATCTTTGTACGTGGCACTCTGGTGCACTACCTCTTCTCTAAAAACGACGGTGCTTGAAACTTCATCTTCTGCATCTTTGTATGTCCTCCGGTTCCTTCAAGCACGCCTTCTGGTACGTACACCTGCAACTCAAGGTTGGGCATGCATGCCTTATACGTACTGGAGTGGACTAGTACAAAGGCTAAACTAATCAAAGAGGAGTGCAGTACCCAGCATGCCTTATTAAAAGACTAATAATAAACTAATGTAAAATAAAACGCATCGCTGTACAGCTTGCTGGAATCAGAGCATCACAGCCTGAATATCTTTTTTTTTTGAGCATAATACTCTGCACGATCTTCCCCCTGGGGCGCCTCGCCTGTCTCCATGTCTCCTCTTGCGGCGGCCTTCGCACCCCCACTTGATTTTTCTGGCCCATCTATACTGGGCTCCTTGTACGAATGTTATTTTTCCAAAGCCCATGTACGAATAAATAAAGAACTCGAAGATCTCAGCCCATGCATGCATACGAGTTGGTCTGGTCATATATTAGCCCATGCGCACCATACAAAATTACGCAATCACACCACAATCTAGGACGGGTACGAAGCGGCGCCAGCAATCACCATTGCCCCTCTGCCGTGGCTCTTTTTAGTCCTTGGAATTAGCAAGATTGCTGCCGCTCTGTGCTACTCAACTACTAGTATAAATACGAGATACAACAAGGTAAGCTCTATGCTCTTCCCAATGTCCCTCTTTATACATTTTATTAGTTATGTGGTTTCAGCTTCTCGTTTCCTTTAACTGTAGTAGATATTGCAAACCTTTTAGATATGCAATTCTTTTGGTATAATAATATAATGGAGCCTTGTTCATGAAAAAAAAATGCGGTTCTAATTTTTAAATTGCTCTTCTATTCCAATTTACATGTTAGATTCCTACTGTCTGTTATTAGGATATCAATTGTGCGTATAATGTACTATTAAAAATTGGGTTGGCTGAGTTTAACTTGAATATTAATAATTTTAGATAAAACCGAGTCTTTGTGAGTAGAATGAAATCCATACAACTAGTCGTTCAAGTAGATCGATGTTCTCATTTGCCATTTAGGAACAACGTACTATACATTTCAAGAAATTTTGTCTAAATAGTTAGTTTACTTTGACTTTCTGCGTTGAACTTCTCATTTGTGTGATGAAATTATCTTATAAGTATATAATATATTTTTTCTTAATCACTATATGTATGATTGCGTGGTCGGTTTTTGTAATCAATCCACAAAAAATGTTCCTACGCATCCACTCGCAAAAATAGTTCCCAATCATCCTTGCCCCCTCTCACTTTACATCCTGGGTCCGCCCTGCAAAGGTCTTGTTCATTTGGTTATCTGCTCTCGTATGGTGTGGTGCTTCATCCCTGTTTGTCGTAGGTCTCCCTGCTCTCCTCTTCTTCTCAGGTGCAACCAGTCTAGTCAGTGCGCCTCCTTACTCTGCGGGACTACCCTCATTAGCTGTGATAACTGGGTGGTTCATCGCTGCTTTGGGCCTGCCTTCTAGAGCTAGACAATCTCTTTGCGTCTAATACTAGGCCATCCAGCAGTGCTACATCAACAGGATTTTACTTGAGCTTTACGGGGAGATATCGACTTAGCAATCACTGAATTTTCAAAAAGTGTTCCCACTTAAAAAAAGGGATTTTTCAAAAAAAAAAAAAATCTGGCCTGCACGTTTTTAATATTTGTTTGCCCTACAAAAACTATTTCAAATCTCGATGCTGCTCTATGTGGTTTAATTGTTTGGGCCTCTCAATATAGAAACAATAGCCAATGGTTCTAGTGTCTAGTCGGAGGAATTCAACAGCTGCAGGTCACAAGTGTGAATCCTTCTTTTGTATTTTTACTTTGCGTGTTTAAGTGGATCTGAGAAAACGGTTTTGATTTTACAAAAAAACTCTACGTTTGTAAGAAATCAACCCGCAGTCCTTTCTTCTATCTTATCCAGACGTTCCTTTCCAGCGCGGCGGGCAGCGCCCTTCACGGCGGCGACAACTCCGAGTGGGCTCGCGGGAGACGGCGCTGGGCTTGGGAGATGCGGCCGCGTCAGTTCGCGGCAGCGAGGCGGGGATGCGGCGCTGCGCTCCTGGGATGCAGCAGCGAGGCGTCGAGGCAGCGCTGCGCTCGGGCGCGGCATCAAGCAGCAGCAGCGAGGCGGGAGGCGCACATGGAGATGAAGGATGCGAAAATGGAGAGTCGGCCGGGGCGAGGAGTTCGCCGGCGTCGAAGCCACGGACCACGGCGCTGCAAGCTTGCAGGGGGGGGGGGGGGGTGGCCATGGCGGGGAGGCGTGTAACGTACCGAGGGATCTAGATCTGGAGGTAGGAGGAGGGGATGAGAGGGGAACGGCGAAGGAAGGGAAATTGTATAGATAGAGGAGAGGTCAGGAAGATCAGCTTCCGGTCCAGGCAATACAATAATCCATAACCCTCTCACGCCACACACACCGTTTACTTATACCACCCACTCACGCACGCCACAGCTGTCGAGAGTCGATTCGGTCTGCTGATTCGCTTCCCAGTCTTCCAGCCCTTCGCCATGTCTCTGACTCCGGGACCCACTAGCCCTCCGGATCCTTCTGGTTCGGTGTGGCACTCTCAGGTGGCGTGACAATCTCCCCTCCTTGAGCTGCGGCTTGCCCCCAAGCCGCTGACGTCGGGAACCGCTGCTGAAGCTCCTCTGGCTCCTCCCAAGTGGCAAGAGACCTGGGCAAATTTGACCAATGAATCAAGTAGCGTGAGTGGTTACCTGCGCTGGTGTTCACCTCTTTACTGGCCAGGATCTGGAGTGGTTCGTGTTGCATCTGTAGCACCGCGGGCTCCGGGGGAAGATCAGCTTCCACAGTGGTGTCCACTCCCAGGGCCTGCTTCAGTTGCGAAATGTGCACCACTGGATGTATCTGACTTGTCTCCGGCAGCGCGAGACGATACGCTACCTTCCCAACTTTAGCAGTCACCTGGTATGGGCCATAATAGCGGAAGGCGAGTTTTTGGAATGGCCTCCGCGCCACTGAGCTCTGTATGAACGGTTGTAGTTTAAGGTAAACCCAGTCTCCCACTGCAAATTCCTTGTCCGTGCGCTTCTTGTCTGCTTGCCTCTTCATCCTGTCCTGGGCATTCTTGAGTTGCTGTTGGAGCAGGTCGAGCATAACCTCTCTTTCCTTTAGCCACGTCGCTAAGTCCGGAACAGTGCACTGATCAACTTGAGTTACCCCAAACTCTCGGGGCAGCGTCCCATAGATAACCTCAAATGGTGTTCGCCCCAGCGCCGAGTGAAAGGTGGTATTGTACCAGTACTCCGCAAGAAACAGCCATTTGCACCAGTTGCGCGGACAAGAGTGGACTGAACAGCGTAGGTAGGTCTCGAGACACTGATTCACACGTTCCGTCTGCCCATCCGTTTGGGAATGGTAAGAAGAGCTCATACGCAATTGTGTCTGAGAGAGACGGAACAGCTCCTGCCATAGGTTGCTTGTGAAGATACGGTCCCGATCTGAGATCAATGCCAATGGAAGCCCATGTAGTTTGAAGACCTGCTGCATGTATATCTGGGCGACTGTCAGTGCTGTGTACGGGTGCTTCATGGGCACAAAGTGTGCGTATTTGGAGAATTTATCGACCACTACCAGTATCACATCATATCCTCCTGATTTAGGTAACCCTTCGATGAAATCCAGTGATACTACTGCCCATGGCCGTTTGGGGATAGGTAGTGGTTGGAGTAGCCCTGCGGGGGACGCCCGTTTTGTTTTAGCTCTCTGACACGTGCTGCACTGGCGCACGAACTGCTGCACCATGTTCTTCAAGTTCTTCCATGCAAACAGCCTGCGCACTCGGTTGTAGGTGGCATGAAATCCTGAGTGTCCTCCCGTCGCGCTATCATGCAACGCCTTGATCAGGGAGGTCTGGGTTTCGACGTCATTGCCAATCCAAATCTTGTCATTGTACTTGAGCACACCATCTTGAATAGCATATCCTTCATCGCTTGTTGGATCCAACGACAATCTGGTAAACAATTGCTGCGCTGTAGGGTCTTGCTGATAGCTATCAGTGATGGCTTCTAGCCAGGCTGGTTTGCACACTGCCACGGCTGCCAATTCCTCCGGTATGTCGTGCACTCTGCGTGACAGTGCATCGGCTGCTCGGTTGGTCGCCCCTGCTTTGTACCGAATCTTGAACTGTAGCCCCACAAGTTTGGTGAAAGCCCGCTGCTGGATTGGGGTGTTTAGCCTCTGGTCAGTCAAATTCAGCAAGCTTTTTTGATCCGTACGAATGGTGAATTCGGAGTGCTGCAGGTATGGACGCCAGTGATCTACTGCAAGTAATAAGGCCAGGCACTCTTTCTCATAAGCCGATAGTCCCAGGTTGCGGGGAGCGAGGGATCTGCTCAAATATGCGACGGGGCGATCATTTTGCATCAGTACAGCGCCAATGCCTGTGGCACTCGCATCGGTTTCCACCACGAACCGTTTGGAAAAGTCCGGTAACGCAAGCACGGGTGCCTCGATGAGTGTTGTTTTCAGAGCCTGGAAGGCTGCCTCTGTGGTGTCCGTCCAGACGAATGGCACATTCTTTTTTAAGAGATCGTTGAGAGGGCGGCTGAGGATACCAAAATTGCGGACAAACTTGCGGTAGTATCCTGCCAGTCCCAAGAATCCACGGAGTTCCTTCACTGTTGCTGGCTGTTTCCAGGTTCTCACCGACTGCACATGCTCATCCAGTGTCGCCACTCCTACGCCACTAATCGTGTGTCCCAAATAGCTGATTTCTCGTTGGGCAAAAGAACACTTGGAACGTTTTGCGAATAGATCATTTTCCTTTAGGAGTTGAAGCACTTGACGAAGAATATCCAGATGCTGCAAGTATGTCTTCGTGTGAACTAATATGTCATCCATAAATGCAAGCACTCCCTGTCGGTTCAACGGCCGGAAGACAGTGTTGATGGCACCTTGGAAAGTGGCCGGGCCTCCTGTTACCCCATACGGCAGCACCTTGAACTAAAATTGCCCCTGATGCATCTTGAAGGCTGTTTTTGGCTCGTCTTGCTCCACCAACCGGATCTGGTGATACCCTGCCTTCAAGTCCAGCTTCGAGAACCATTCTGACCCTGCGAGCTCATCCAACAGCTCGTCAATGATCGGTAGCGGATAAGCATTCTTGACCGTGATAGCATTCAAATGCCAAAAATCCACACAAAACCGCCAAGTCTGGTCTTTCTTCTTGACCAACAGGACTGGTGATGAAAATGGGCTTGTACTAGGCACGATCAGACCTGCGCGAAGCATCTCTTGCACTTGCTTCTCGATCTCTGTCTTCTGTTCTGGAGTATATCTATAGGGACGGATGTTAACAGGTTTTGCTCCGGGCATCAAGGGAATTGTGTGGTCCCATGACTTGTGTTTGGGTAATTCTTGAGGTTCTGAGAAGACCACTTCGTACTCCTTCAGTAGTTGTTCTACTTCCGGCATCTTGTCCGTCGTTTGCTGCCTGGGCTGTTGATCTGCCACTGGGTAGAGCGTGACCACACAGGCAACCGCGTGGTCATCCACCAGCTCCTGTAATTGAGCCATGGAGATCTAGGGAACCTGCTGAAGTTTGCTTTGCACCCCTTGCAACACCACTGTCTGGCCGTCTCTTTCAAACTGCAAGGTTTTCTGCTCCCAGTCCACCCACATTGGTCCACAGCACTGCAGCCAATCCATGCCAACTATCATGTCATAACAGCTGAGTGACAAGACGCGCAAGTCCGTCTTGAATCTATGCTCCTGTGTCGTCCATTCGCAGCTCGGAATGATGCCTGCGCACTGCAAGACTCCTCCATCCATGATCTTTACTGTGATAGGATCAACCCGCTGCACTCGCTCCTGCAGATGGTCAGCCACAGCCTCGCTAACAAATGAGTGTGAGCTCCCAGAGTCCACCAAGATGAGCACGGACTTGCCCGCAATCCGACCCAACAATCTGACTGTGTGTGGCGTTGTCTGACCTGTTGTTGCCACCTTGGAGATACACATCAGAAATTCATCGTCAGACTCGCCATCTTGCCTCTGGGGCGCTTGGTTCTCTGCTTGCAAGAGTTCGAGAAGCTCTTCTACAACGTGCAGCTGAACCGTGGCTGCGCATTGGTGGCCTTGGCCCCAACGCTCGCCACACTTGAAGCACAGCCCTCGCGCGCGCCGGTAGTTGCGCAGAGCCGCGACTCGGTCTTCTCCGCGCGCCCTTCTGTCGGCACGCTCACCCTGATCTGCACCGTGCGCTGCATCTAGGCCCCGACGGTCCTCTGCTGCAACCGGTGGTGCTGGCAACAGCTGACGAGCTAGAGGTGCGCCCAGTGCGAGCAACGGACGCGGTGGAGCTCGTTGTTGTGGCACATCTTGTCACCGAAATTCCTTCCGAGGCAACGCCTCCAGCAGCTCCTCCTGCATTGTAGCCAAGGAAAAAGCAGCATCCAAATCTTTTGGTTGGTGTAACATAACGCCTACACGAATATCAGTGCGAAGCCCTTCTAGGAAGTGTGTGGTGAAGTATAATGAATCAAAGCCAGGGTTATGTGCTAACATCTGGTGCATCAGTTCCTCAAATCTACTCATGTACTCGTGGACTGAACTAGTTTGTCTAAGACTGTGGAATTGCCTCAAGTGTGTCTGGTATTGTTCTCTGCCAAACTTGCTACACAGCGCTGTGCACAGAGCCTCCCAAGTGAAGGATGCGCCCTGTGACTCCTGCAACTGCAGCCAGCGAGCCGCATTTCCCGTGAAATGCAGGGTTGCTACCCGCACCCAAAGTTCAGGTTGAACTCCGTAGACATCGAAGTACTTTTCACACCTGCTCTTCCAAAATTGCGGATTATCTCCATCAAAGGACGGAAAATCCAGTTTCGGCAAAGCCCAATTATGCTGGGCGTGCTGCCGCTGGTCAAACTCACGCTCCCCGTCCCCAGATGTGCTGCTTGGAACAAGAGAGAAGGGTGGAGATTTGGACGCACCGTTGGCCGGAGGCGGCACTAGGGTGGTGATCACCCCATGAGCCAGACCCCCGAAATCATGGATGTCGCCGTGGCCACTCGGCCCGTGGTGCCCCGGGTCGACCGCTGGTGGCGGCGCGACTGTTCCCACCACTGGATCAGACACGGCGGCCGTCGGATCTGTCGCCCCCGCCGAATCCGCGAGCGCTGGATGGAGCGCGATGCGGCCCACCTGGGTACGCAGCTCATCGAGTTGACCTTGGAGATTGGACACCGCCGGCCTCCACAGCTCGAGCGATGTCTGGATGGCCTCCAATCTGGCATCGGTGGCCGCGCGGCTCTCCTTGACGGACTGGATCAGAGCCGCAAGTTGTTCCTCCATGGCCGTCGCCCGCTAGGCTTGTTTGGTGAGGTAGCGTGGCTTCCGTAGGTAGTCCGGCAACTCCAGGTCGCCGAGGATCGAAGTGACCTCTGATACCAAGTGTAACGTACCGAGGGATCTAGATCTGGAGGTAGGAGGAGGGGATGAGAGGGGAACGGCGAAGGAAGGGAAATTGTATAGATAGAGGAGAGGTCAGGAAGATCAACTTCCGGTCCAGGCAATACAATAATCCATAACCCTCTCACGCCACACACACCGTTTACTTATACCACCCACTCACGCACGCCACAGCTGTCGACAGTCGATTCGGTCTGCTGATTCGCTTCCCAGTCTTCCAGCCCTTCGCCATGTCTCTGACTCCGGGACCCACTAGCCCTCCGGATCCTTCTGGTTCGGTGTGGCACTCTCAGGTGGCGTGACAAGGCGGCGCTGAGCTCGGGAGCCGCATGCCTCCTCTGCCGCTCCTTCTTTCTTTCTTCCCCAACTCCTCTCTTGCACGTCGTCGTCTTGCCGCCCACGCAGCAAAGAGGTCGAGGAAGAGGCGGGAGTCGGGTCAATCGATCTGTCGCACGAGGATGCGGCACTCCCTGTTCCATCTAGATCAACGGGCGCAGAGGGAGGTGGAAGAAGAGCCACGACCTCCGAGCAGGAGGCTGTCGCCTAGCACGCATCTGACTGTGGCTATTTTATCCATGAGCTGGAGGATAAGGTATTCACCTCTAAAATCACACTTCTATTTTCCCCGTTTCCATCTGAAATATGGATTGCCAATATACTACTCTCACTTGGATTTGCACATGAAAGTAGTATAAATATTTGCACCGAACTGTATGATTTGTTGAGCCAAGTGTTGAGTCTGATATGGCATCTTTATGCTTTCAGAGAAGTGCATCTCTAAAATTCAGAGTTTTGAACCTAAAGAGACGCATCTAGACAATGGTTGCATGAGTGGTTCCAGTGTCATATACGCAACATGGTAAGCATGTCTTGTCTGATTCTAAGTTAGTTGTAGAAGTATTCCATGCTACTATTTGTTGACCAGAATTCGCTACCAGGTTGGAGATTTGGGATCGGATGCTGCGCCAAGAATGAGGGACCAAGGTGCTGAACTAACAGCAGGGGCAGAATGATTCTTCAGGTACCAACATAGCCGTTGACTAGAGAATTAAGTTAACTGTTTGTTTTACTTGAAGCTCCAAATTGTAGTTATTTTATTCATTCACTAATTTGGTATAATCCTAATCTAGGAGGATTATCA